>NC_088395.1:47525000-47707500 GCF_037993035.2 Macaca fascicularis | reverse complement strand
GGATTACAGGTGTGAGCCACAGTCGTTGGCTTTTATTTTTCTCCCTCAATTTTTTTTTTATGGAGATGGGGGGTCTCTCTATGTTGTCCAGGGTGGTCTCCAACCCCTGGCCTGAAGCAATCCTCCTACCTCCAGCCTCCCAAAGTGCTGGGATTACAGGCCTAAGCCACCGTACCTGGCCAGATATATGTTTTCTAAGGTTCTTTGCCGTTTACTCGTCTCCATGCAATTTCAAAGTATGTTCTAATTTACGTAGTACTGCTAATTTTATGAAGTTTTTTAAAAAAACATGTACAATGGTAATGTGATGAGCAGACTATATTTTGGGAAATACCTGCTTTCTGCAGTTTAAGGCCACATTTTACAGTTTGCAATGTCCTTTAACATTTTTGCAGTTCTGTGAGGATTACAACATACTTTATTCACAAAGCACTCTTTGATTTTTTCAAAATATTTCAATAATTATAAGGCATTTTGTGGTTTCTTTAGTAGCACTGAAGGGGCAAAAGGGTAAAGGGCCTGTGTTTTGTCTTCCCTTCTGAGATTTTGTCGTTGACAGTTGTGTTCTGTTTTTCCTCTCCAGGGCAAAATACTTCAAAGGGAAAAAGATCCATGGAGAAATTGACATTAAAGTAGAACAGGTAAGTTGGGACATTTGGACCTGGGGGTCAGTTGTCCATACTGCAAACTGAGTGGCCATTTTTGTGTGATGTAGGTGAATCACCAATTTTTTTCTCCTTCCCAGGCCGAATTCTCTGATCTCAACCTTGTGGCCCATGCCAATGGTGGATTCTCTGTGGACATGGAAGTTCTTCGGAATGGGGTGAAGGTCATGCGGTGAGTATAAAAAGGGTACCTTGGTGTTACGAGCGAGGCATAAGAACTCTCCCCCTTAGAGCTGGGGGAAAGTTCCTACCTCCCCACCCATCCTTCTGTGGGCAAGAACTTAGGCATGGAATGTGGGGAGCCAACTTTTCTTCTGAAAAAGAGCCAGGGACCCCAGCATGCCACAAGCCAGGCTTTAAAAATATATATATATATATTTATATATATATATAATATAAATATATTTATAAATTTTATATATAATATAAATATACACACACACACACATATATATATATATATATGTATATATTTCAGACAGGGTCTTGCTCTGTCTCCCAGGCTGGAGTGCACTGACGCAATCATGGCTCACTGCAGCTACAACTTCTCAGGCTCAAGTGATCTTCTCACCTCAGCCTCCCAAGTAGCTGAGACTACAGGTGCACACCACCATGCCTGGCTAATTTTTATGTTTTTTTGTAGAGATGGGGATCTCACTATGTTGCCCAGGTTTGTCTCAAACTTCTGGGCTCAAACAATCCACCTGCTTTGGCCTCTCAAAGTGCTGGGATTATAGGCATGAGCCGTCACACTCAGCCTTCAATTATTAATTAAATAAACATTTGCTAGATATCTGCTACATGCCAGGTGCTGCTCTCAGGACTTCATATTCAACAAATATTTATTATACACCTACTGTGTGCCAGGAGCTATTCTACATGCTGAAAGACCAAAAAATAAAAAATAAAAAAAAGAACCCGGGTCTTATGAAACTTACATTCTACTGTGAGATACACACAATACACAAATAAATAAGAAAATGTAAAAGTGCTAAGAAAAAAAATATAGCAGGGACCAGATGTGGTGGCTCACGCCTGTAATCCCAACACTTTGGGAGGCCAAGGTGGGTGGATCACTTGAGCCCAGGAGTTCAAGACTAGCCTGGTGAACATGGTGAAACCCGTTTCTACTAAAAATACAAAAATTAGCCAGGCGTGGTGGCAGGTGCCTGTAATCCCAGCTACTTGGGAGACTGAGGCAGGGAAATCGCTTGAACCTGAGAGGCAGAGGTTGCAGTGAGCCATGATTGCTCCAGCCTGGACAACAGAGCAACACTCCGTCTCAAAAAAATTAATTAATTAATTAAAAAGAAAGAAAGAAAAAAGAAAAAAATATTTAGCACTAAAGCAGATGTAGCAATTGTTGGATGATGGTGGGGTCTGCAGTTGGGATAGGGTGGCCTGGTTGCAGGAGAGACATTTGAGGAAAAACCTGATGGAGGTGAAGGAGTGATCCATGCAGGTATCTAGGGGCAAGTGCTTTAGACAGACAGAACATCCTTGGTAAAGGTCCTGAGGTTAGAATTTATTCCGGGCAGAACACTGAAGACAGCTTGCAGTCTGAGAGATGGTGACCAGGAAGTTGTCAGAGCTGTGTGGGTAAGCTGCAAGCTGACCTTGCTGAGAAGGGAACAGGTAGGAGAGGCTTAAAGGGGATCACCAGGTGGGCAGAGGGTAGAAAGGGTGCACTAGGCAGAGGGAACAGCTTGCACATGTGTGCAGAGGTGAGAAACCACTTTGCAATTTCTGGGAGCTATGGAGATGTAGAAACTTGGTCTTTGTTTCGAGAGTGATAGGGAGCTACTGGGGGAACTCTCAACACTCCAACCCCTGCCATGCTAGGTCTCTGAAGCCGGATTTTGTGCTGATCCGCCAGCACGCCTTCAGCATGGCACGCAACGGAGACTACCGAAGTTTGGTCATTGGGCTGCAATATGCTGGAATCCCCAGTGTTAACTCCTTGCATTCTGTCTACAACTTCTGTGACAAGCCCTGGGTGGTAAGTAACAGGAAGGGTGCCACTGGCAGAGGGAATAGCTCATGCATGCATGTGGGAATTTGAAACCACTCTGCGATTTGGGGGAAGTGAGTGTGTTCAGAAGCTTACAGATTCCCGGTGAAGGACTCACTGACCCAGCTCTCCTGGTTCTCATAGTTTGCCCAGATGGTTCGACTGCATAAGAAACTGGGGACAGAAGAATTCCCTCTAATTGATCAGACCTTCTACCCCAATCACAAAGAAATGGTGAGTTTGGGGAAAATAGAGTGGGCAGGAGGGAAGATTCATAACTACTGCAATAATATAAAATATTGATATATTATCAGCTGTGTGATATCAAGAGTGTGGCTGCTGTGTGCACGTGGGGTCATGAAGTTGCTTTGCGATAGGGTCTACCATGAGTTTCCTTATGCTTACAAGGAAAACTAAATCATAATACATTCCAATATTTATCAGATCCTGTTATTCATGTTATCTATTTTTGCCAGTATTAAAAACCGATTTCTAATGTGAATTGATAGAATTAATGTAATGAATCAGAATATATTACATATAGAAATCAGGTCATTATTACTAACATTATCAAATATTCCTTCTGATAGAAATTTTACCTATATTCAAATTAGGATTGCCAATAACATTTATCAATAGTAATGTTATAAATTAAATTGTTGGCAAGGCACGGTGGCTTATGCCTGTAATCCCAGCACTTTGAGAGGCTAAGGTGAGCAGATCACGAGGTCAGGAATTCAAGACCAGCCTGGTTAACATAGTGAAACCCCGTCTCTACTAAAAATACAAAAATTAGCCGGGCATGATGGTGCATGCCTGTAGTCCCAACTACTCGGGAGGCTGAGGCAGGAGAATCACTTGAACCCAGGAGTTGGAGGTTGCAGTGAGCCGAGATCACACCACTGTACTCCAGCTTGGGCAACAGAGTGACACTTCGTCTCAATAAATAAATTAATTAATTAATAGAAATTGAACTTTTGGTTACTATTATAAAATATAATCACTGGCCTGGCACGGTGGCTCACGCCTGTAATCCCAACACTTTGGGAGGCCGAAGCGGGTGGATCGCCTGAGGTCGGGAGTTTGAGACCAGCCTGGCCAACATGGAGAAACCCTGTCTCTACTAAAAAAATACAAAATTAGCCGGGCGTGGTGGTGCATGCCTGTAATCCCAGCTACTTGGGAAGTTGAGGCAGGGGAATCGCTGGAACCCGGGAGGCAGAGGTTGTGGTGAGCCAATATCGCACCATTACACTCCAGCTTGGGCAACAAGAGCAAAACTCCATCTCAAAAAAAAAAAAAAATATATATATATATATATATAAAATCACTAATATTACAAATTATCACTAATACTATAAATTATTTTTACTGTTGTAAATTACGAGTACCTATGTTATGAATTAAATTGTAGTTTCTAGTAGAAATTGGATAATCATTATTAATAGCATCAAAGATCATTGCTGTTATTACAAATGATTATTGCTATTACAAATTGTGCTCTAATATAAATTATAAGCACCTGTTTTGAATTATATACGCATGGCACACGCAATGGAGACTACCACAGTTGGGTCATTGGGCTACAATATGCCAGAATAAAATATGCTGAACATTTGAATAATAGAAATTGAATTATCGTTGCTAATATCATCAAATATAACAATTAATATTATAGTGCATTATGGTGTTACAAATTAAGTTTATTAGTATAAATGATTAGTACCTATGTTGTAAACTATTATAATTATTTTTTTTAAATGTAAACCCAAAGTGGGAGGATCTCTTGAGCCCAGGAGTTTGAGACCAGCCTGAGCAATGTAGTGAGACCCCATTTCCACAAAATTTTAAAAATCAAGGGCCGGAGGCCGGGCGCGGTGGCTCACGCCTGTAATCCCAGCACTTTGGGAGGCCGAGGCGGGCGGATCACAAGGTCAGGAGATCGAGACCACGGTGAAACCCTGTCTCTACTAAAAAATAGAAAAAAACTAGCCGGGCGAGGTGGCAGGCGCCTGTAGTCCCAGCTACTCGGGAGGCTGAGGCAGGAGAATGGCGTGAACCCGGGAGGCGGAGCTTGCAGTGAACCGAGATCCCGCCACTGCACTCCAGCCTGGGCAACAGAGCGAGACTCCGTCTCAAAAAAAAAAAAAAAAATCAAGGGCCGGGCGCGGTGGCTCAAGCCTGTAATCCCAGCACTTTGGGAGGCCGAGGCGGGCAGATCACGAGGTCAGGAGATCGGGACCATCCTGGCTAACACGGTGAAACCCCGTCTCTACTAAAAAATACAAAAAATTAGCCAGGCGACGTGGCGGGCGCCTGTAGTCCCAGCTACTCGGGAGGCTGAGCCAGGAGAATGGCGTAAACCCGGGAGGCGGAGCTTGCAGTGAGCTGAGATCCGGCCACTGCACTCCAGCCTGGACGACAGAGCCAGACTCCGTCTCAAAAAAAAAAAAAAAAAAAAAAAAAAAATCAGCCTGGCGTGGTGATATGCACCTGTAGTCCCAGCTACTTGGGAGGCTGAGATGGGAAGATCGCTTGAGCCCTGAAGGTTGAGGCTGCAGTGAGCCATGAGAGCACCACTGCACCCCAGCCTGGGCAACAGAGTGAGACCCTGTCTCAAAACATTAAATAAATAAGTAAATAAAATTAAACCATTAGTACAAACAGTGTAAAAGTTGTTACAGATCTAACTATTACCAGTGTTACAAATTAAGATTACTAATATAACCCATGAGTACCTATGTTTTGAATTATCTTGTAGTTCCTAATAGAAATCATTACTAATATGGTTAACATTCTAACTGCTATTATAAAAAACACTAATATTAAAATTTTGATTACTAATATAAATTATGAGTACCACAGTTATGAATCAAATTTTAGTTACAAATAGAAATTAAATAATTGTTACTAATGCAATCAAATTGTATAAGTAATTTTGTCAATTTTTACCAATATTACAAATTATGTTTACTCATATAAATGATCACCAATTTTATGACTAAAATTACAATTAAATATCAATATTGACCCAACATTATCAACTTGATCAAATAAACATTGCTACTAATATTAGCAATTCTTACCAGTATTACAAATTATGGTTACTGATATACGTCAACAGTGTTATAAGTTAAGTTTACTTACAGATAAAGATTGAATCATTAGGTTTTTGTTTTTTTTTTTTGAGGAGGAGTCTCACTCCGTCGCCAGGCTGGAGTGCAGTGGCATGATCTCGGCTCACTGCAGCCTCCGCCTCCCAGGTTCAGGCGATTCTCCTGCCTCAGCCTCCCGAGTAGCCAGGACTACAGGTGTGCGCTACCACACCCAGTTCATTTTTGTATTTTTAGTAGAAACGGGGTTTCACCATGTTGGCCAGCATGGTCTCGATCTGCCCGCCTCAGCCTCCCAAAGTGCTGGGATTACAGGCGTGAGCCACCATGCCCGGCCTAAATCATTAGTTTTAAGGAAACCCAATTTGTTTATCATTATTATTATTCTACATTCTTTGAGAGACATTACAGCAGAATGTGATTAAGAGCATAGACTCTGTAGCCAGAATTTCTGTGTGAGAATCTTACCTCCACAACTTATTAGCTGCTTAACACAGGAAAAGTTACTTAAACACCCTGTACCTCAGTTTATTCATCTCCAAAATGTAGGTAATAATAGTTCCCACCTCATATAGTTGGTGTGAGAATGAAATTACTTAGTAAATGTAAGGTGTCTAGAACAATGCATCTGGCATATATTAACTGCTACCTAAGTGTTGACAAATTTCTCCTTCTATTCTTAGTTGGTTGAGTATTTTTGTCATGAAAGGATGTTGGACATTGTCAAATGCTTCTTCTGTGTTTATTGACATGATTGTGTGAATTTTGTCCTTTATTCTATGAATATGGTATATAGTACATTAATTGATTTTCATGCAAGTTGATAGGTTCATAAGTTTGTTTATGATGTGTCTAGGTGTAGACATTTGCATTCCTAGGCTAAATCTCACTTGGCCTTGGTATAAATCCTTTTTGTATGTTGTGGGATTCAGTTTGTGATTATTTTGTTAGGGATTATTGTATCTATATTCATAAGAGACATTGCTCTGTAGTTTTCTTATGATGTCTTTGTCTGGTTTTGGTATCAGGATAACACTGGCCTCATAGAATGAGTTGGACAGTGTTTCTTCTTCTTCTATTTTTGGGAAGATTTTGTAAAGATTGTCATTAATTTTTTTTTTTTTTTTTTTTTTTTT
This sequence comes from Macaca fascicularis, assembly GCF_037993035.2. NCBI lineage: Eukaryota > Metazoa > Chordata > Mammalia > Primates > Cercopithecidae > Macaca > Macaca fascicularis. The sequence goes on along the minus strand of NC_088395.1, from coordinate 47,700,575 downwards.
TTTTTTTTTTTTTGAGACAGGGTCTTGCTGTGTTGCTCAGGCTGGTCTTGAACTCCTGGGCTCAAGTGATCCTCCTGCCTTGGCCTGCCAAAGTGCTAGGATTACAGGCGTGAACCACCATGCCTGTTCGGCATTAATTCTTTTTAAATGTTTAGTAGAATTCACCAGTGAAGACATCTAGTCCTAGGTATGTCTTTGTAGGAAGTTTTACTTATTCCTAAATCAATCTCTTCCCTTGTTATAGGTCTATTCAGATTTTCCATTTCTTACCAAGTCAGTTTTTGTATTTTGTGTCTTTCTAGGAATTTTTCCATTTCATCTAGGTTTTCTAACTTATTGGCACATAGTTGTTCACAGTACTCTCTTATAATACTTTTTATTTCTGTAAGGTCAGTAGTATGTCCACTCTTTCATTTCTGATTTTAGTAATTAGAGTTTTCTGCCCTTTTTTTTTTCTTAGTCTAAAGGTTTATCAATTTTATTGATGTTTTCAAAGAACCAAATTTTTGTTTTATTAGTTTCTCTATTTTTAAGATTCTTTATGTTATTTATTTCCACTCTTATTTTATTATTTTTTTCCTTGTGCTTGCTTTGGACTTAAGTTTGCTCTTTTCTTTCTAATTTCCTAGAAAAAAAAAATGGAAGATTAGGTTATTGATTTTGATACCTTTCTTCTTTTTAGATATAGGCAGTTAAAACTATGAATTCTCCTTTAAGCACCACTTTAACTGCATCCCTTACATTTTGATATGTTGTGTGTTCATTTTCATTCATCTCAAAGTATGTTCTAATTTCCCTTGTGATTTTTCTTTGACCTATTGGTTATTTAGGAGTGTGTTACTTTCCACATATTTGTAAATTTTTCTAATTTTTTCTGTTTTTGATGTCTAGTTTCATTCTGTTGTGGTCAAAGAACATATTTTGTATAATTTCAGTCCTTTTCAATTTGCTGAGATTTGTTTTCTGACTTAACATATGGTCTGTCCTGAAGAATGTTCCATGTGCACTGAAGAAGAATGTGTATTCTGCCATTGTAGGGTGAAATGTTCTATAGATGTCTATGAGGTCTAATTGGTTTATAGCATTTTTCAAATCTTCCTTATTGGCTGGGCACAGTAGCTCACACCTGTAATTCCAGCACCTTGGGAGTCTGAGGCGGGTGGATTGCTTGAGTGCAAGAGTTCAAGACCATCCTGGGCTACATGGCAAAACCCCATCTCTGCAAAAAATACACACGCACACACAAAAAGCCACATGGTGGCACACGCCTGTAGTCCCAGCTACTCAGGAGGCTGAGGTGGGAGGATCACTTGAGCCCAGAAAGTGGAGGTTGCAGTGAGCTGAGATTGCACCACTGCACTCCAGCCTGGGTGACAGAGTGAGACCACATCTCCAAAAATAAATAAATAAATAAAATAAACTTCTTTGTTGGATCCCTGTCTAGTTGTTTTATCCATTTGTTTAAGTGGGGTATTGAAGTCTCCAGCTATAATTGTTGAATTGTCTATTTCTGTCTCCAATTCTGCCTGTTTTTATTTCATATATTTTATGCTGTGTTGTTAGGTGCATATATGTTTATTACTGTTAATCTTGATGGATTGACCCTTTTATGATTATAAAATGTTTTTATCTTAAGTAACAATTGCTGTTTTAAATTCTATTTTACCTCATATTAGTATAGCTATTCCAGCTCTCTTTTGGCTACTGCTTGTGTGGTAAATCTTTTTCCATCCACTTACTTTCAACATTTCAACATCTAAAATGTGCCTCTTATAGACAGCATATAATTAAGTCATGTTTTTCATCCACTGTGCCTATTAACCCTTTACCATTTGCCCTGAGAATACTCTCTGATGGCACTTGTGGCTGCAGTGTTTACCCCGAGATAACTTTGCCACAAACTATCTCGTTTTTATTATTATTTTCACATCACTCTAGTATATTGACTTTGGAAACAAAAGGCATCATTCTATTTATAGCATTCTGTTTGTAGGAATGGTATTTCCATTTACAAAATATAATAATTCTCAATCGCTGAAAATGCTGAAATTCCTGCAAATGACGTTAACATCATTCTTGAACAGTTGTTGGCTGAAGATTCATTTGATGAATCTGATTTTTCCAAAATAGATGATTCTGATGACTCAGATGATTCTGATGTTAGTTCTGCTTAGAAATAACTCCAAGAAGAGTTTTCATATTTTGTTTTGGCACTGAAAATCAGTCAGCTTTGCTTCAGCCTCAAAGAGCATGTTTATATAAAATCAAGTGAGCACAGGCATCAAGCTGCACTTTTTTTTTTTTTCCTAAACGGGAAAAGGGTTAATTGCAGTGTTTAATTAACTTATGTTATTGTAATTACTGATAAGGTAGAGTTTATGTTTGCAATTTTGCTGTTTGTTTTCTATATCTTATTTTTTGTTCCTGTATTCCTCTGGTAATGCTTCTTTTATGTTAAACAAATATTTTCTCGTGTACTATTTTTAATTTTTCTGTTGTTTCTTCCCTATGTCTTTTATTTATTTTTTTTAATTTAAAAAATTTTTATATATTTTTTTGAGACAGGGTCTGCTCTGTCACCCAGGCCAGAGTGCCATGGTAGGAACATGGCTCATTACAGCCTCAGCCTCCTGGGCTCAAGCTACCCTCCTGCCTCAGCCTCCTGAATAGCTGGGACCACAGGCACATGCCACCATGCCCAGCTAATTTTTAATCAATTAATTTATGTATTTATTTTTATTTTATTTTATTTATTTATTTATTTATTTATTTATTTATTTTGAGACAGAGTCTCACTCTGTCACCCAGGCTGGATTGCAGTGGCGCAATCTCGGCTCACTGCAACCGCCACCTCCCAGGTTCAAGCAGTTCTCCTGCCTCAGCCTCCTGAGTAGCTGGAACTATATGCGCCTGCCACCACGCCCAGCTAATCTTTTTGTATTTTTAGTAGAGGTGGGGTTTCACCATGTTGGCCAGGCTGGTCTCAAACTCCTGACCTTGTGATCCGCCCACCTTGGCCTCCCAAAGTGCTGGAATTACAGGCGTGTGCCACCATGCCTGGTCAATTTTTAAATTTTTTGTAGAGACAGGATCTTGCCATGTTGCCCATGCTGGTCTCAAACTCCTGAGCTTACGTTATCCACCCACCTTGGCCTCCCAAAGTGTTGTGACTATAGGCATGAGCCACTACACTTAGCCTGTTTTTTTTTTTTTTTCCCTTAGTCGTTTCCCTGGGAATTACAATTAACATCATTATTTATATTACTCCAGTTAGAATTAATACCAAATTAAGCTCAGTAATACAAAGAAATTGCCTCTAACTTTATTCCTTCATCCCTCCTTTGTGCTATCATTGTCAAACAAATTACATTTTACACATTGTGTGCCCATGAACATAGTTATAGTTACTGCTTTATGCAGTTGTCTTTTAAATCAGATAGGAGGAAAAAAAGTGTTACATGCAAAAAAATGCATTTATACTGTCTTTTATATTTACCTATGTAGTTAACTTTACAGGTGCTATTTATTTCTATATGTAGATTTACATTACTAGCTAGTATAATTTTATTTCACCCTGAAGAACTCCCTTTAGCATTTCTTGTAGAAGCGTGCTAGTGATGAATTATCTCAGTTTTTGTTTATCTGTGAATGTCTTAATTTCTCCTTCATTTTTGAAAGATAATTTTGCTGGATGTAGAATTCTTATTTGGCAGTCTTTTTCTTTCAGTACTTTGAATACGTTGTCCTACTGCCTTCTGACTTGAAGATTTCCAATGAGAAATTAGCTGCTAATCCTATTGAGGATTCCTTGTATATGATGAGTTACTTCTCTCTTACTTTCAAGATTCTCTCTGTCTTTAGCTTTTATAAGTTTATGATGTGTCTCAGTGCCCATCTCTTTGAATTTCTTAGTTGGAGTTCGTTGCACTTCTTGAATGCATAGATTAATGCTTTAAATCAAACTGGGGGGATTTTTAGCTACATTATTCCTTTGAATAGTCTTTCTTGAACCTTTTTTTCTCTCTTTCCCCTCTCCTTTTGGGACTCCCATTATGTGGGTGTTTATATGCTTGATGTTGTTCCACAGACCTCTAGGACTATGTTCATTTCATTTACTTTTCTTCTTTCTCTTCCTCAGATCAGATCATCTCACTTGACCTGTCTTCAAATTCACTGATTCTTTACTCTGCCAGCTCAAAGCTATTGTCGATCTCCTCTAGTGAATTTTTCATTTCCGTTATTGTGCTTTTTATCTCCAGAATTTCTTTTTTTTTTTTTTTTTTTTTTTTTTGAGCTGGAGTTTTGCTCTTGTCACCCAGGCTAGAGTGCAATGGCATGATCTCAGCTCACTGCAACCTCCACCTCCCAGGTTCAAGCAATTCTTGTGCCTCAGCCTCCCGAGTAGCTGGGATTACAGGCACACACCACCACGCCTGGATAATTTTTGTATTTTTAGTACAGAGGGAGTTTCACCATATTGGCCAGGCTGGTCTCAAACTCCTGACCTCAGGTGATCCACCTGCCTCGGTCTCCCAAAGTGCTGGGATTACAGGCGTGAGCCACCACACCCAGCCCAGAATTTCTTTTTTGTGTAATTTCTCTTTATTGATACTCTCTACGTATTAGGATATCATTTTATCCTTTCCTTTAGTCCTTTAAACATAGTTTCCTTTAGTTCTTTGAAAATATTAAAAATCACTGATTTACAGTTTTTGCCTATTAAGTCTAACATCTGGGTTTCCTCAGGGACAGTGTTTGACTGCTTTTTTCCCTGTGTTTGGGTCACACTTAATTTTGTCTCTTTGCATCTCTCATAAGTTTTTGTTGAAAACTGGACATTTAAATAATATAATGTGACAACTCTGGGAATCAGATTATCTCTCCTCCTCAGGATTTGTTTTTATTGCCTTGTTTTGTTTTGCTTTTAGTGACTTTCCTGAACTAATTCTGTAAAGCCTGTGTTCTTTGTCATGTGTGGCTACCCAAGTCTCTGCTCCATTAGCTTAGTGGTCAGGTAACGATTGGACAGATATTTCTTTAAATCACCTGAAACCAGTAAGTCTCCCAGACTTTGCTGAGGGGCTCTGTGTGCATGTTGGGGTGTGCCTTTAATGCAAAGGCAGGCTGTTTACAACTTTGCCTTATCCTTCATTTCCTGCTTGTGCAGAGTTTTGAGGTCAGCCAGAGATCCTAGGCATACATACAGCCTTATGCGTATTTGTGGTTTTCTACATTCCCAGGCATATGTCAGAGCTTTTTAAAGCCTAATAATGGACTGATAATGGACATATCATTACCTAGATTTTCCTTTCACGTTTTCTTGATAAGCTTGTTGTTTTTTCCTAATTGTTATCACTGCTGTGTTAAACAGTTGCTGCTAATTGTTTCTGAAAAGCACCCCCAGAGAAAGCTGTTTATACCAGATGAGCCCCATGAGTAGAGTATTCAGGATAGTGCCAGACAGATCAAATAAAGACAGTTCTCTGGAAATGAGGTTTTGGAGGAACTCCAACCCTGTTCTGCCTCCTCCAATGGTTGCTGGTCTGCTGGTTTTCACCGGAATTGCAGGGCTGTTGGTTTTCAAGGCTCTTGTGGAGGTGAGGAGAAGGGATGCGTACAGGAGAAGTTCAAATGCCACAAAGTTTCCTGTTGTTACCAAGATTCAGTCATTTTCTTGAAAAAACGCTTTCTGAATTATAAACCTTGGTCAATTTCCAGAGTTCTGATAAGTTTGTTTTGACAGTTTTTGCCAGTGTTCTCATTGCTTTTAAGGAGGAGAGGATTTTTATAGGCTCTTAAATTTCTACTGACATCACCTCCAGGCATATCTTGTTCTTTCCCAGACCCAGCCCTAAGATAATAGTATTTCAAAGCCAAGATCTGGGAACTAGATTTACTCATTGCCACTGGAATGTTCTTGCTTCAAGGCCCTCTCATTGTGCAAAGCTAGGACATTTCACTTCTTAATTTCACATATATGTGTATATATAAAATTTTTATATGTGTGTGAGTAGAAGAATCAAACTGTTTTTTTCTTCTGCTCTCACAATACAATGTGTGGAGGTTTTTACACGCACACACACCAAACAAGCAATTAATTCTGCAGCAAATTAATATACCAGCTGGATGTCCTGCAATTTAATTCTGACACTGTCTACCTGGAGGATAGCATCAGATCACACAGGTTAAGGATGCAGTCCCACAAAACTAAGCCCTACTTCTAATGCTGATGGCAAGCCCCAGGTTATTTTACCTTTGCTTCTGACCAACTAGCTATAAATCGGGGTCCTCAACCCCTTCCTCAGGTTCAGTTAGGTTGCTAGTGTGACTCATGGAACTCAGGGAAACACTTATTTATGTGATTGGTTTACTATAAAGAGTATTACATTACAAAGGATACAGATGAAGAGATGCGGAGGACAAAGCATGTTGGAAAGAGCACAGAGCTTCCATGCCCCACTCTTCAGGAACCCCACATGTTCGGCTATCCAGAAGGTCTCCAACTCTATCCTCTTCAGCCCTTAATGGAGACTTCATTGCATAGGCACGATTTATAACTGTATAGAAATGTGATGGGACGGCCGGGCGGGCTCACGCCTGTAATCCCAGCACTTTGGGAGGCCGAGGCAGGCGGATCACCTGACGTCGGGAGTTCTAGACCAACCTGACCAACATGGAGAAACCCTGTCTCTACTAAAAATACAAAAGTAGCCGGGTGCGGTGGCGCATGCCTGTAATCCCAGCTACTCAAGAGGCTGAGGCAGGAGAATTGCTTGAAGCCGGGAGGCAGAGGTTGCGGTGAGTCGAGATCGCACCATTGAACTCCAGCCTGGGCAACAAGAGAGAAACTCCATCTCAAAAAAAAGAAAAAGGAAAGAAAGAAAGGAAGGAAGGAGGGAGGGAGGGAGGGAGGGAGGGAAGGAGGGAAGGAAGGAAGGAAGGAAGGAAAGAAGGAAGGAAGGAAGGAAGGAAGGAAGGAAGGAAGGAAGGAAGGAAGGAAGGAAGGAAGGAAGGAAGGTGGGTGATGGGGCAAAATGTGTGTGATCTTGTACTAACAGACTGAGTGGGGAAACCCAGCAAGGCCTGTCTGTTCAGAGCCTTAGACTCTCTCTGAAACATCCCTTTCTTCTGGGTATTGGGCAGGACCCCTTCTGAAAGGGAGGTCTTTTTTTTTTTTTTTTTTTTTTTTTTTTTGAGACAGAGTCTTACTCTGTCGCCCAGCTGGAGTGTGGTGGTGTGATCTCGGCTCACTGCAGCCCCCACCTCCCAGGTTTAAGCAATTCTCTTGCCTCAACCTCCCAAGTAGCTGGGACTACAGGTGTGCGCCACCATACCCGGCTAATTTTTTTTTGTATTTTTAGTAGAGACGGGGTTTCATCATGTTAGCCAGGCTGGTCTCGAACTTCTGGCCTCAGGTGATCCACTTGCCTTGGCCTCCCAAAGTGCTGGGATTACAGACGTGAGCCACTACACCCAGCCTTTTTTTTTTTTTTTTTTTTTTTTTTTTTTTTTTTTTTTTTTTTGACTCTGTCACCCAGGCTGGAGTGCAGTGGCGTGATCTTGGCTCACTGCAGCCTCCGCCTCCTGGGCTCAAGCAACCTTCCCACCTCTGCCTCCTGAGTAGCTGGGGCCACAGGTGCGTGCCACCACACCTAGTTAATTCTTTTGTATTTTTTATAGAGATGGAGTTTCACCATGTTGCTCAGGCTATTCTCAAACTCCTGAGCTGAAGCAATCTAACTGCCTTGGCCTCCTAAAGTGCTGGGATTACAGGCATGAGCCACCATGCCTGGTAATGCTGATTTAATTGTATATTTTTAAATGTAAGACATTAGCATGGTTCTAAAGGTCAAAATATTAAAAAGCATCCACAGATAAAATAGAAAACCTAAATGAAAATAAATAATTTCCTGGGGAAACACAGTTTACCAAAATCGACCCCAGTAGAGGTTAACAAACCAATTTCCATAAAAGAAATAGAGAAAGTTATTAAGGAACTGCCCCATAAAAAAAGCATCAGGCCCAGATGATTTCACAGGGGAATTCCACTGAAATGCTAGAGACCAGTTAATCCCAATGGCCACATAAATTGTTCCACAGAATGGAAAATGAAGACAAACTTCCATATTACCTTTCTAAAGCAATTATAACATTAATAGCACAAACAAAAGCATAGACCGGGTGCAGTGGCTCACGGCTATAATCACAGCATGTTGGGAGGCCAAGGCAGGTGGATCACTTGAGATCAGGAGTTTGAGACCAGCCTGACCAACATGGTGAAACCCCCTCTCTACTAAAAATATAAAAATTAGCTGGGCGTAGTGGTGTGCGCCTGTAGTCCCAGCTACTCTGGAGGCTGAGGCAGGAGAATAACTTGAACCCAGGAGGCAGAGGTTGAGTGAGCTGAGATTGTGCCACTGCATTCCAGCCTGGGTGATAGAGTGAGACTTTGTCTCAAAAAAAAAAAAAAAAAAAAAAAAAGCATAGACCATTTTAACTATAAATATCAATGCAAAAATCCTAAATAAAATATCAGCAAACAAATTCAAAACCACATTAAGGGTGAGCACGGTGGCTTACATCGTAATCCCAACACTTTGGGAGGCCAAGGCAGGAGGATTACTTGAGCCCAGGAGTTCAAGACCAGCCTGGTCAACATGGTGAAACTCCATCTCTACTAAATACACACACACACACACACACACACAAAATTAGCCAGACGTGGTGGTGCACCCTTGTAGTCCCAGCTACTCGGGAGGCTGAGGTGGGAGGATCACTTTGTCCAGGAGTTTGAGGCTGCAGTGAGCTATGATCCCACAACTGTACTCCAGCCTAGGTGACAGAGCCAGACCTTATCTCAAAAAATAAAAATAAAAAAGAATGCAGTAACAGCAGCATGTGAAATCAACATGCGGAAATCAGTAGTTTTTATATACACAAATAACCAGATAGAAGATATAATAGAAGAGAAAACATATACAATAACACCAAAAAAGAAACCATAAAATATTTTGGGATAAGATCAACAAGGGATGTGCAAAGTGATATGAGGAAAAGTTTAAAACAGTCCTGAAAGGCACAAAGGTAAATTTAGGCAGATGGAAAGGCATTTCTTGTTCTTGGATAGAATGAATCAACATCATGAAAATGGCAGTTCACCTTCTCAGGTCCTTATTTAATTTATACATTTAATGTGATTCCCAAAAATATACCTACAAACTTATATCTAGAGCTAGATGAGTTGATGGTAAAGTTCATATGGAAACGCAAACATGCGAGAAAAACTAAGAAAACCCTGAAAAAGAAAAGTAATAATAAGGACTCATACTCACAGCCCACAGGGAGTCTGATGCCTCTGCCACCAGACATTTTATGAAGATTTTATTTATTTATTTATTTATTTGAGACAAAATCTTGCTCTGTTGCCCAGGCCGGAGTGCAGTGGCATGATTGTAGCTCACTGCAGCACCAACCTCCTGGGTTCCAGCAATCCTTCCACCTCAGCCTCCTGAGTAGCTATAATTACAGGTGCATGTATAGCTAATTTTTTGTTTGTTTGTTTATTTTGTAGAGGCACAGTCTTGCTATGTTGCCTCGGTTGGTCTCAAACTCCTGGCCTCAAGCAATCCTCCTGCCTTGGCCTCCCAAAACTCTGGGATTACAGGCGTGAGCCACCATGCCCAGCCTGAAGTTTTTATAATTTAAATAGTATGATGCTAACCCGTGAATAGACAGGCTGACAGATTAAAGGAAGAAAAACAAAAGTCCAGTTATAGATCCACATACATATAGAACTTTAGTGTATGATCAAAGTAGTGACTCGAGTCACTAGAGCAAAGAGAGACTTTTTAGTAAAGTTTCGTTTTTGCCATCTAAATTCTTCATTCATCTAAAATTCATTTTCATATACAGTGTGAAGGAGGTAGGGATTGAGTTCATCTTTTTCCTTATAGGTAAGACTTTGTCCCCCACTGAGCTTGTATGCAACCTCTGTCACATATATACTAACTTTTTTTTTTTTTTTTTTTTGAGACAGGGTCTCTGTCTGTTGCCCAAGCTGGAGTGCAGTGACGCGATCTGGGCTCACTGCAGCCTCCGCCTCCTGGGTTCAAGCAATTCTCCCACCTCAGCCTCCCGAGTAGCTGGGATTACAGAGGCATCCCACTACGCCCAGCTAATTTTTGCATTTTTAGTAGAGACGGAGTTTCACCATGTTGGCCAGGCTGGTCTCGAACTCCTGACTTCAGGTGATCCACCCGCCTCAGCCTCCCAAAGTGCTGGGATTACAGGCGTGAGCCACTGCGCCCGACCTATACTAACATTTCATATCTTTGCCCTGCATGTTCAGAACTGTCTTCTGTTCCATTGGCCACTTTCTGTAAACCTTTACCAAAACCATACTACCTTAACAGCAACTTTTCTCATTAATTCCTGGTGCCTGGTAGGACAGCAGCACCTCCTGACTGTTTTGTGACTATGTAGTAGAACTATGTTCTACTCTTGTCAGGGACAGAGAGAACAGGACTTCAGATGCCAGGAAGAAGACAGAGTCAAGGGTGGATAACAGAGGGCAGGCGGCAGAGGCATTAGACTCCCTGCAGGCCAGCTTGCCACTGGGTTTTCCCCTTTTGTTCCCCAGCTAACTGTATAGCATGGAGGGAATTTGTAGGGGCGGTACTTGGAAGCTTTGGTGGGAAGGTTTCCCAGCCTCCATCATGTGGTGGGAGACACGTGCTGGGAACTCTGGGACCAATGCCCTATCTATTCCCGTGCAGGTCGCAGACTGCCAGGAACTCTCTGAAGGCTGCTCAGCTCAACTGTGTCTAAGTAGTCACCACTGGGGTTGGGGAGACATAAGAAGACCCGTTAAGCAGTTTAACTTCCCTTCACCCCACCTTCCCTCTCCTGGTCACGTCTACCTGATCACGCAGACCTGGGGAAGGGCTGCTGTCCCAATGGGGAATGGCCCTCCCTTGCCACCGCCACTCAAGTGATATATGGTGCAGCAAGTATTTGTGGAGGGCTCACTATGTGACAGGTGGAGTCCAACCCCAAGGCCTTCTCTGGGCCCAGGAGTCACAGTCCCTGTGGAGTAAAGAAAGAAAAAGGGGCTCTGAGGTGTGAATGACCAGGGTCAGGTATGCGGGAGTTGTGTGAAGGAGAGAGGGCAGGAGTGAGTGAGGAATTGAAGGAGGGTGCAGGGGGGATATGTCACTGGGATGGGGAGTTTCTTTTGGGAGCCAATTTTATTGAGATATAGCAAATTCAGCAAAGGGTACATATCCTAAGTGTACAGCCCTTTGAGTGTTCACAAAGTGAACATACTCTTGTCACCTGCACCCAGATCAAGAAACAGAATGTGACCAGAACTCCAGCATGGCTAGAAGTTGGTGGCTGTTGGTGGGGCAGAGTGGCTCATGCCTGTAACTCCAGCCTTTTGGGAGGCCAAGGCCGGAGGATCGCTTGAACCCAGGAGTTTGAGACCAGCCTGGGCAACATGGCGAAACCTCGTCTCTACTAAAAATAGAAAAATTAGCCAGGCGTGGTGGCACGTGCCTGGAGTTCCAGCTACTTGAGAGGCTAGGCTGGGAGGATCACTTGAGCCAGGGAGGTCGAGGCTGCAGTGAGCCATGATCACCCTACTGCACTCAGCCTGGGCAACAGAGGGAGGCCCTGTCTTGAAAAAATTAAAAAGTTGGTGGTCTTCAAGGGGCTTGGGGCAGTGGTTGGGGGAGGTTGATGGGCTTAGGGAGGTTTATAAGTTTAAGGAAGGTGAAGAGTCCTGACTTCCATGGCTACTCACCATGGCTGAGTAAAAGTGTGGGTCCAAGGCAGGAAGCTGTCACATGTGAAGATTCAATAGTAGACCTCGGATCACCAGGGAAGGCACCCAAGTTTGTGGGTTCATGTTCTTCTTGCCAGTGCTTAGAGAAGCACGTGTCCCCACAGAGATTGTGCGAGGTTGGGGTTCAGGTATGCAGCTCTGCCCAGGGAAGGGGAGACAGGGAAGCCCCTGGAGGTGGCTGAGTCACTGCACTGCTTCACATGCTTCTCATAGCTTCTACTCCTAGAAGAGTAGGGCAGTGCGGGCCAGGGAACAATAAAAGAGAATCACAAACCCAAAGGGAACCACGAGGAATGGGAACAGGAGCTGGAGCAGGGCTTGATAGTAGGGAACACGCCGGCGGAGTCTGAGGGCCCACACCTGTAATCCCAGCACTTTGGGAGGCTGCAGTGGAAGGATCGCTTGAGCCTAGGAGTTCCAGACCAGCCTGGGCAACATGGTGAAACGCTGTCTCTACAAAAAATTAGCTGGGCATGGTGGCATGTGCCTGTAGTCCCAGGTACTTGGGTGGCTGAGGTGGGAGGATCGCTTGAGCCCAGGAGGTTGAGGTTGTAGTGAACTATGATTGCACCACTGCACTCCAGCAGGGGCAACAGAGTGAGACTCTGTCTCAAAATAAATAAATAAATAAAACAAAATAAAATAAAATAAAACTTTTTTACAAAAGAGTAGGGAATATGTAGAAGGAGCAAAGGATAGGAAGTAGGTAATGGGGACAAGGAGCAGGGAATAGGAAGAAGTAGGGGAGCAAGAAGCAGGAAGAACAGGGGCGAGCCAGAACACAAAGGGGACGCCTGTGGCTGCGGGAGTCCCTGAGGGACTGACTCAAGGCCCTATCGCATCCTTTCCTATAGAAAGTCAGGAAGCCCTTTCTGGGCTCCTCCCTGAGCCCCTTCCAAGGATGCACCCCTCTATCTCGCAGAGTGCAGATTTCTATCCCTCAAAGGGCCTGGAGGGACAGAGGCCATGCCCGGAGGACCAGTGTAGCATGACCATATGTCCCTTGGCTAGGACATGCTATGATCCCCAAGTCTCAAAGACTCAGAACACTATGGACTGGGGACAGAATTTGCTGTAGCGGGCTGAAGTTGGGAACATAGTATTGTGGGGCAGGGGTTCTTCGTGGGGAGAATGCCCCAGGGATGGGGACTTTTTGTTCCAGGGTGGTGCAGAGGGAGACCTGAGGGTGAGGAGTCCACACAGGGTGGGGACAGGTTGGCTGGCCTGCCATTAGGAATCCCTAAAAGGGAACCTGTCCTCATGGTGTCGCCGCAGTTGTTGTGGGTGGGCGTGTAGATGGATCTAACCACAGTGCTCTTTATTATCAGGCGCTTCTATGAGCCACAGGTTCGGGACTCCACTAGGAACCTGGATTGTCTGTGAGGGGGAAAAGAGAGAGGGACACTGGGACTGAGGAGCGTTTATGGCGTAAAGAGCTGGGATCTCTGGGATCTTAGTATCGCATCAGTAGCTTTTGGGTCTCAGAGACCTACCCCATTCCTTCAGGCAGAGCAGGGTCAGGAGCTTGCATTTTGGTGAGGAGGCTGGTGTCGGGGAGAGATAGACATTAAATTATTGGTACTCATCATACACATTATTTCCAATATTGTATATTATTGTGCCTAATATCAAACATTGTTTGCAATATTATAAGTAATCACTAGTAAAGTTAAAAGTTATAGTTATCATAACTACTCCTAGTAACTAATGCTTGTAAGTGCTATATACCTAGCACCGTTCCAAGTACTTCACATATACAACCTCGTTTAATATGGACGTTGTCTCTATGAGTTCAGCCTTCTTTTTATCCCTGTCTTACAGATGCAGGAACTGAGGCTCAGAGAGGTAATATGATTGATTCAAGGACACAGAGCTAAGACATGGCAGGGGCAGGATTTGAATGCAGACATCTGGTTCCAGGGTTCCTGCTTTTTTTTTTTTTTTTTTTTTTTTTTTTTATGAGATAGAGTCGAGCTCTGTTGCCCAGGCTGGAGTGCAGTGCCGCGATCTCAGCTCACTGCAAGCTCCACCTCCTGAGTTCACGCCATTCTCCTGCCTCAGCCTCCTGAGTAGCTGGGACTACAGGTCCCGCCACCACATCCCGCTAATTTTTTTTTTTTTTTTTTTTTTTGTATTTTTAGTAGAGATGGGGTTTCACCTTGTTAGCCAGGATGGTCTCGATCTCCTGACCTTGTGATCCACCCGTCTTGGCCTCCCAAAGTGCTGGGATTACAGGCGTGAGCCACCGTGCCAGGCCTTTTTTCTTTCTTTCTTTCTTTCTTTCTTTCTTTCTTTTTTTTTTTTTTTTTTTGAGACAGAGTCTTGCTCTATCCACCAGACTGGAGTGCAGTAGCATGATCTCAGCTCACTGCAGCTTCCGCCTCCTGGGTTCAAGCAATTCTTGTGCCTCAGCCTCCCAAGTAACTGGAACCACAGGCATGCACCACCACAGCCGGCTAATTTTTATATATTTAGGAGAGATGGAAACCATGTTGCCAGGCTGGGCTTGAACCCCTGACCTCGCAATCTGCCCGCCTCGGCCTCCCAAAGTACTGGTATTACAGGCATTAGCCACTGTGCCAGGCCCATTTCCTGTGTTTTGACGCCCCAAAAAATATCCAAGGGGCAAAGACACCCCGTAAACATCCTCCAACCCCATCACAAGCCTCTGAAAGATTCTGGGCCAGGACTGTGACGCGCATGTTTAAGGGAGAAGGACTGAGGCTCAGGTGAGAGAAGGACTGGCCCCCAGGCTCCCCACTGAGCTGGGTCCCATGCTGCATACCACACATGGCTGTGACCCCTACAAGCTTCCTCTCAGCTGTCACAGAGTCTCTCCCAAACAGAGATCCACCCACAGACACCCCGAATGCTGGGGATGGAGGATGCTCATTTGACCCATTTTAATAGATGTTCTACAAGAGCAATGGGGAATGTAATGAGCCCAGGGCTACGGATCCTGCCAGGAGCTCATGCCAGGTCTCTGGGGGAGGTCGCCTCGTCTGCTCTTCTAGACTCTGTGTCCCCTGAGGCACCAGTCCTCCCTGTCCGTGTTGCATTGCACTTGGCGAAGGGCTGACCTGCAAGGCAGACAGGTCGGCAGAACGACCTCCACACTGGGTTCCATCCTTCCCCTGCTACTTCACCTTCCCCTCAGGGATTGGAAGAGGTGAGGACTTAGGAAATGGGCCCTGAGGCTAGGGAGCAGCTTAAGAGTGCAGGTAGCTGACACTAAGTTTTGGTGAATTGCCAGGAGCTGTCAGACTCTTGCAGGCAGCTGAGGGAACATTGACAAGGTCACCAGGGATGAACCAGGGCCCGGGCCCTTCCCTTACAGTTGTGCCCATCAGCAAAGGCTGCGGTTGGCCCCCTTCAGTAGACAAGGTTCAGACCCTCCAAGGGCGTAACCAAGGTGTAGATGTTGATACAGAAATTGTTGCTGCGTGCGCATTCCCTGCTCAAGTGGCTAAGTATTGTGTGTTCAAAATCTGCCCATTCCCATCTGGGACATAATTTGGGCCGTCGGGTAACCTCCCAGGAGTGTAAAAGGTTCTGGGACAGGACCACAGAAGATCCAGGGGGCTGTGCTTGGTAACCTAGGATGCCCTGGAGGAGACCTGGGTTCTTACTGGTAAGAGCAGTGGGTACTGTGATGAGAGGGAATTTGGGGGTCCTTTACCGAAGGAGATATATTGGGGCCCTTTTCAAGCAGGTTCAGGTCAGGAGGACACAGGTGCTCCATTGAATGTTTGCACCAGTCTGGAATTCTAGTTCCCAAGGGCCTCACTTGAGTCAAGACCTTTGGAGTATGAGAGGCAGGAGCCAGAGACTGGACCCTGCTGTGGGAGTAGGAAGGCCTCGGAGAGGAGTATTTGGAGGGCCTCTCACTCAGTTTTTCTAGAGGAAGGATGATCCAGAAAGGTGAGGGTCGAGTCTAGAGACCCTAGTTTGGGTGAGGGGACAGTTGGGTTGAGGGAGGTGTGTGCAGGGTATGGGCCAGCATATCTGGCTGGTCTTGATTTTGAACCCTACCTGCATTTCATTGCTGTCAGTATTTCCTTCCAAGTTGGAGGAGTGAGGGGAGAAGTAGGGGAGGGAGGAGGGCAGAGCTTGGGGATTTTTAGCTCATACCTTCTCTCCATCCCACCTCTCCTCTGCCCCAAACAGCCCCTTCCAAGGAATGTCCTGTAGCCGTGGCTGGGGAGCCAGGGTCACCCCTTCTTCCCAAGTCCCCAGCTGGGTTGCTGTGGGACTCTGGGTGCCCTGGGTCCCCTTTCAGGCTCATGGTACAAAACCTGAGGGTGGGGACAGTAACACCCACATGTTTGGATGGGGCATCCTCACTGGACAACATCAGGACTGTGCTTGAGGCAATGAGAGCCATTTGCCAATTGGTAGGGCATTTGTCAATGACTTTGTCAGCTGGCAAGATGTGTGAATGGGGAATTCCCAATAAGGCAGTGATGTGTCAGCTGTGGGAGAATTTATAACTAGAAAGCCCTGGGCAAATAGCAATTGGAAATCAGTATAGGAAAATGTTTTAAAGTATTGACTGGAGAAATTATTCAAAGGTTACGGTTGATAATGCAGGTTCAGTGACCATTACTGCTGTTGCAGATCATCAGTGCTAATGCCAATGTCGAGAATTACTACCAGTACGTCAGAATTTAAGTAAAATATAAAAACCCAACATTTGGCATCCCTCATCCCCACTGGTCCCAGGGTGCTCACACCAGGTCATCAGCAACATGGGTTTGTTCCCAGGCACTACACGGAAACAGTGTCTGCTGGGTGGTAACTCTTTATTTCATTGTCTAGAAGAAAGATGGGAGTGGGAACAGGGTGGACACTGCGCAGGCTTCAGCTTCCACTCCGGCAGGATTCAGGCCATCCGGGTCCGCAGGGACTGCCAGGTGCACAGCCCTGGCTCCCGAGGCAGGCAGGCAAGGTGACGGGACTGGAAGCCCTTTTCAGAGCCTTGGAGGAGCTGGTCCGTCCACAAGCAATGAGTGCCACTCTGCAGTTTGCAGGGGATGGATAAACAGGGAAACACCTGGAAGGGAGGAGGGAGACATCTCTGAGGGTTTCTCCCTGCCTCCCCCATGGAGCAGAACTTCCTCTCCTCAGCTTTCAACACTGAGCCGCTGGGGAGACTTGCTCTCACCCCACCTAAGTACATACCCCAGGACAGCCCCTCCCATTGAGGGAAATGTCACTGGGTCCTGCAAGGTAACAGTAAGCCAGTAAATCAGTGTCCTGGAATGGTGGCTGGGGAATAGGCCCTGGGGGTCAGTCAGGTAGGTCCCCTGAGGAATTGTCCCAAAGGACAAGGAAAAACTGACAGTAGTAAGGGGCCCCACCCAGTTGGCGGCTAAGGAGTTTAAGCACAGGAATAGCCAGTGGGGCTCCAAGATAGTCATTGGGCTCAGAGGCCATCAGGAGCCATCAGGGAACAGGCTTGGACTAGCCAGGAGGTCAATGTAACACCCTCTGGTGTCTGGAATAGTCAGAGCTGCAGAGCAACAAGCAGATGTGCTGAGGAAGGGTCAGTGGGATTAGGGAACAGCACTTTGGGTTCTTGGAGAACATTCTGGGGAACGAAGAAACAATCCCAGGGGCTCAGGAACGGAGAGTGGGATTACAGAATAGTAACAAGGGAGAGTTAGAGGGACCAGGGACAGGCGATCACACGGTATTGGACACAGGGCAAGGGAGCAGCCAGAATTTGTAAGGGAGCAGTCTGGGGCTTGGGGAAATAGCAAGAGAGATCAGGGACAGCCCTTAGAGTTTGGGAGCAGCCACAGGGACACAGAATAGCCAGAGGGAGCAAGGAACAAGCCCACGATTTAGGGAAGGGCCGCGGAAGGATCTCCCGTTGGAGGTCAGGGTCCAGGTACTCACTGTGCATTCCTCACAGCCAACAGTGTAGGTCTTGGTGAAGCCCCGGCGCTGAGCTAAGCTCAGACTGTTCCAGGGAGCCACGAAACTGCAGGTGGTGATGTGCAAGAGTCCGTCCTGCAGTTTTCCTAAGGAGAAAGCGGGGGTAACCGACAAGCAGCTTTTGATTGGCTGAGCCGCCAGGCTAGCAAAGGCCCGGCCTTCTGATAGGCTGAAATTGGGATGGTACCCATTTCCAGTGGATCCATTCCCATCAGAGCCTCGCCCCCTCGCTGTTGCTAGGCCGCGCCCCAGGGACTGGTTGGCGTGGCACAGGGCGCGGGGACGGTGCCTCACCAGCAATGAGAAACTCCTCGCTGCGGTTGTGGGACCTGTGGAAGTATCCGCAGACACTCTCCATGGCGGGGGTGTAGACGAACCGGATGTCAGCGGCATCCCCTAAGGCCTGGAACCCTTTATACATCTGTTGATGGATGAGGGGAAGTGTCTCTTTTACTGACATAATCCTCCCACTCCAGGTTCTTCCCTGAAGTCACATAGCATCCCAAGATCACAGCCAACTTTCTTGCACCAACCAGTGGCCAGAAGTTTCTGTTTTGACCAGGAGGAAGATGTTAGAAAATGCTGGGAAAGGGGCGGGAGCAGGGGATACCTTGGTCATCTTGATCTCATAACGCTGGTATAAGGTGGTCTGGTTGACTTCTGGTGTCCCCACGAACTTGGCCCTGATGACTGCAGGAGAGGAGGGAAATATGAGTCAAATGGACTGCATGAGCCAATAAAAATAAGATCATCATCATCATAATACCAGCAACGTGCATACATAAATAGGGGTTATTGGATGCCAGACAGCACACTAAGTGATTTACACATTTGTTTATTGATTCATCTGTATGTTGAGTGTCTCTCTTCGCCAGGCACTGCTTAAGCCATTTTCATCTATTCATTTGTTCATTTACTCCTCAAATATTTGGGAGTGCCCAGACATTCCCACTGGCCCATGCTATATTCAGTGTTGAGCCCAATCTCTCTCCCAGACAGCAAGATCCCATTGCAGTGGTTCCTGTACCCATCACCATTGTCCTGAATATGGTCTTCCTTACTGTGCTATAACAACTATCACCGAATATTTTTCTCTTTAACAGGAAATCAGGAGTACTAAGGGGCAGGGGTTAAAATTTTAAACAAGATGGCCAGGGAAGGCCATCCTGAGAAGGTGACATTTGAGGCAGCCACCCATGTGGATACCTGGGGGGAAAGTGTACCAGGCAGAGGGAGCAGCCAGCACACAGGTCCTGTGGTGGGCTTGGGCACGGAGTACTCAAGAAAGTGTGAGGATGCCAATGTGGCTAAAGCAGAGGAAGAGCAGGGGCGAGTGGAATCATTCTAGAGGTAAGTGCCATCGTGAGCCCCACCGGACTGAGAGGGAAACCAAGGCAGAGTGTGTGGGCTGAGTGGGGTGAGGACTCACCGAGGTCGGAATTGCAGAAGGCCGTCTGTGGGTGGGGTAGGACACAGGTGCAGGCCCTGCTGGGGGCTATCAGCCACAGCAACAACAGGATGCCGGAAGCCAGGGGCTCAAAGGGGGCCATGGTGGGTTCTGTGGGGAAGAGGGATGTCAGGCAGGCCCCAGCCCAGCTGATCTGCTGACCTGGGCAGGTCATCCACCCCATCCTGCCCCGGGGCAGCCTATGGGGGGATTAGGGGACTGGATTTGGGCTTCAGGGGTTGGGAAGCTTGGGGATTTTAAGGGGATTGGGGAGCCCAGAGGAATTTAGGGTTTAGAGAGTTGGGAAAGTTTAAATTATTGAGGGACTGAGTTGCGGGGTTATGGAGCTGTGGCACTTGGGGGAGAAGGGAGCTAAGGAAGTTTGAGGAATGAGGGGATTGGGGAATTCTGGAGGTTGAGGAGTTTGGGGGTGAGGAATTTGGGATTGGGGGCTGGAGGGGTTTGGAGGAGGCAGAGTTTAGGGGTTGTGTGTATTAAGAGATATAGGGGGCTGGGGGAATTTAGGGAGGTTGAGGAATTTGGAGGAGGTTGGGGATTTGGGGAGCTGGGGGAGTTTGGAGGTTGAAGGGGTTGGGGGAATTTGGGGGCTTAAGGCAATGGTGATACTTGAGGAATCTGAGGGCAAAAGAAGTTTGGGAGCTGGGGAGCTGGGAAACTGGGGATTGGGGAGATGGGGGAGTTCAGGGAGCTGCAGGGGTTAGCAGTGGGGATTTAGGAGGCGATGAGGGAAAGTGCTGGATGAAGGGATTTGCGGGGGATTTGGAAAGCATTTGTGATACTAGGGGGTCATGGGTTTGGGAGAGTTGGGGATGGATGTCAGGGGTTCTAGGGAGTTTGGAGCCTCAGGGTTGGGAAAGCGGTTCCAGCCTCCGACCCTCTTCCCCCTAGACTAGCCCAGGATCCTGGTACCCGCAGGCCAAGCTGAGTAGACAGGCATCTAGCACGGGAGTGCACGGGCCTGGTGGCCAGCACCCAAGCTGCGGCCCAGCCCCGGTTCCTGCTGGGCCATCCCGGGCCCTGCTTACCTCTCGTGTCTCTCTGGGCACTGGATCTGCGGCGATGGCGGCAGGGCCTGAGCGCTAGAGGATAAATGTCCACGCTAGGGGCGGGGGTGGCAGCGGGTGCGGAAACCACAGGCCTCCAGGCTTCCTGGATGCATTACTCATCCACCCACCATCAGTGCAGAAGCCAAGGGGCGGGCCGACGAAAGGAGATACACCCTCCTCCTCTCCCACCCCCCTCCTCTCCCTCTCCCTGGGCCTCGCCCGGGCCAGCCCCCTCCCCCACCTCCACGTCAGTCACTATTCCTTCCAAGACGCCTCAGCGGAGAGCTTAGAGGCCGCATTCCCCCCAGCCCAGTCCCCTAAAGTCTCCAGAATCTATCCAATCACCCACATCCCCCAAGCTCCCTATGGCTCAAACCCAAATGAGTTCAGCCCTTCAACATTTATTGTGCATCTACTGTGTGCCAAGCACACAAAAATCCCTTGTTTTGTATGTCTGACATGCTGGTGAGGGGTGGCAGAGAGGAAACAAATTAAATAGCAGCAGTGGAGGGAGATAAGGCAGGTGAATGGGGAGGAACACAAAATGGGGAAACTGAGGCATGGAGTGGTTAAGTGACTTATCCAGGATCATAGAGTCAGTACATGGCAGAACTGAGACTGGAACTCAGGTGGCCAGGAACCAAAGCCAGGGTCTCAAAAAACACAGGCAAATAGCCGGCATTTATATAGCACCGACTGTATACCAGGCACTCAGCATAGTTTATCTCACTCAGAGCTCACAACAAATCTCTGAGATGGGTACCAGTTATTATTCCCATTTTACAGATGAGGAAATATGGGGTATAGAGGAACTGAAGAATTTTCCCAAGATCACAGGACATGGCCAGGATTCGAACTGAGGCTACCTGGCACCAGGATCGTAACTCAGGAGTGGCACCATCCTAGCAAGCAGGGAATGGTGCGGGTGAATGAATGAGCATTGGGAAGGGGGTGGCCATGAATGAAGGTGAAAGAAACAAGTGAGTGGGTCAGTAGAAAACTAGTCCCCACCCCATCCTGCCCTGCCCCTTCCCCACGGACCTATACCCCTGGTGGAGGGTGGGGTGGGGCAATCCTTGCCCACCAGCTTTTTGACAGTGCAGGAATCTTCCCTGGGGTTCTGATTAACACCCTTAATTCGAGGAGGATAGATCAATAATAATAATTGTAGTGATGATGGCAGCCGCTTATTGAGCACTTTCTGTATACTACGTGCTAAAGTATTTGTATAAATTATCTCATTCACTCGCCATACTCCCTTGCTAATTAAGTTTGATTAACTCAGGGATATTAGCCTAATAACAAGAACACAACAAAAACTACCAGCAGCCCTTACGGAGTGCTTACTGCCTATCCAGCACTGTTCTGGGTGGGAGGAAGGTGAGGAATAAGAAATTGCCTAATGGGTACAATGTACACTATTTGGTTGATGGGGACACTAAAAGCCCAGACTTCACCACTATGTAATATATACATGTCACGAAACTGCAGCTGTACCCTCTAAATCTAAATTTTTTTTTTTTTTTTTTTTTGACGAAGTCTCGCTCTGTCACCCAGGCTGGAGTGCAGTGACGCGATCTCAGCTCACTGCAACCTCCGCCTCCAGGGTTCAAGAGATTCTCCTGTCTCAGCCTCCTAAGTAGCTGGGATTACAGCCACACCACCACCACCCCCAGCTAATTTTTGTAGTTTTAGTAGAGATGAGGGTTTCACCATATTGGTCAGGCTGATCTTGAACTCCTGACCTCAGGTGATCCACCCGCCTCAGCCTCCCAAAGTGTTGGGATTACAGGCATGAGCCACCGCACCCAGCCTTCTAAATCTTTTTTTTTTTTTTTTTGAGACAGCGTTTTGATCTTGTTGCCCAGGCTGGAGTGCAATGGCAAGATCTCAGCTCACTGCAACCTCCACCTCCTGGGTTCAAGCAATTTCAAACAATTCTCCTGCCTCAGCGTCCTCAGTAGCTGGGATTACAGGCATACGCCACCACGCCTGGCTAATTTTTGTATTTTTAGTAGAGACAGACCATGTTGGCCAGGCTGGTCTCAAACTCCTGACCTCAGGTGATCCGCCCACCTCAGCCTCCCAAAGTGCTGGGATTACAGGCGTGAGCCACCGCATCCAGCCTACATCTATTTTTTAAGAAAGCACTTGGCCGGGCATGGTGGCTCACACCTGTAATCCCAGCACTTTGGGAGGCCGAGGCAGGCAGATCGCTTGAGCTCAGGAATTCAAGACCAGTCTGGGTCTTGTTGAAATCCTGTATCTATTTAAAAAAAAAAAAAAAAAAAAAAAAAAAAGGCCGGGCGCGGTGGCTCAAGCCTGTAATCCCAGCACTTTGGGAGGCCGAGACGGGCGGATCACGAGGTCAGGAGATCGAGACCATCCTGGCTGACACGGTGAAACCCCGTCTCTACTAAAAAATACAAAAAAAAAACTAGCCGGGCGAGGTGGCGGGCGCCTGTAGTCCCAGCTACTTGGGAGGCTGAGGCAGGAGAATGGCGTGAACCCAGGAGGCGGAGCTTGCAGTGAGCTGAGATCCGGCCACTGCACTCCAGCCTGGGCGACAGAGCGAGACTCCGTCTCAAAAAAAAAAAAAAAAAAAAAAAGCACTGTTCTAAAGTCTTTTTACAGACATTATCTCATGTAGTCAATCCCGATTGCCTCTTTGTTCATTAATGTTAGTTAAGGAAGAGATGTTAAGTCAATAATAACAACAGTACCCAACACTTCTTGAGGATCGAGGCTTACTATGTGCTCGATACCATGTAGAGCATTTTTCCCAAAATAACTAACTTATTTCTCACAATATCCCTGTGAGTTAGATATAGCTCATGTTCTCATTATACAGATGAGGAAACTTAGACACAAAAGGGCTGAGTGACCTACCCAGGAATGAGAATGAAGAAATGGCTCTGTTGTGGGGAGTTGGGGGGGGACAAAAACAGGGAGGAAGGGAAGTAAACCAAACAAATCTGTAGGAGCTGATTGTGAAAGTGGGACAGTGAGAGTGAATGAGACGGGGCTGAGTAACCTGGTGCCTCCGAGGGAGAAGTGAGGGCAGGGAAAGTCCTGCCTTGGCCCCTCACTGACTCTGGTTCTGACGCCAACTCTTTGAAAC
This sequence comes from Macaca fascicularis, assembly GCF_037993035.2. Lineage (NCBI taxonomy): Eukaryota > Metazoa > Chordata > Mammalia > Primates > Cercopithecidae > Macaca > Macaca fascicularis. The sequence goes on along the minus strand of NC_088395.1, from coordinate 47,677,155 downwards.
CTGAGTCAGCACAGAGTTTTGCCGACTGTTTACATGAGGAATCGTGTGGATCTGGTTATTGTGCGGTTTTGAAATGCAGAGTGGGAGGGGTGTTCATGGAGGGGTGTGTGACCATGTGGGAAGCTGGATGGGTGTGGAGGACCATGGGGGTTCAGGGGGCATGTGCAAACTGGACACCTGACAATGCCCACAGCATACCAGGTGCTTGGGTCTCATTGTGCTCTTTGTGCAGATGGGGAAACTGAGGCTCAGAGAGGGGTGTCCTTCATGGCCTTAGGAAGAGGAAAGGCCAAGATTCAGACCTAGGGCTTTCCAGGAGCTCCCAGAGTCAGAGTTCAAAGCACTCTGCACGCACACATGTATGGGCACACACACATATACAGAGCGTTGTGCTCAGGTTCAAGTCCAGAGGAAACAAAGACAGTCAAGGAAAAGAGGCACCTAGAAACCTCAGGGTTGTTGGGGGAGGTATGGGTGTGTACGCACAGCTCTCTGGTGTGTTGTGTGTCCATTGCTAAGAGTCGAGCGTGTGCCTGTGTGTTTTGTGTGTTGCTTCTGGGAGTTATCTACCAGCCTCGGCAAAGCAGGTCTGGGTTGCATATATAACTATGAGTGCATTATGCACTTCTGTGTGCTGTGTGCACGCCTGGGTGGTACTGTATACATCCACCTCGGCATCATTTCCCTGGCCTGCTGCCCAGAGACGCCCCAAACCCCCGTCCCAACAACGTGCCTCTCAGCCCACCTCATAATGACGCCAGTCATTTGGGAAATGAGGAAGGGGGGGTTGCAGAGGGAGGCCTGAAGTTCAATCGGTCACCCTGAGTCTGCGGGCTTCCTGTGCCTGTCGGGAACTGGGAACCACCACCGCCCCAGCAGCCCCTCCGGGAATGCCATCTCTCTACCTTGTCAGCGAGAGGGAGGGTCACCAGAGGGGCACTGTGCAGCTGCGCTGTGGGGGTGAGGCGGGGAGCAGGGAGCCTGGGGCCGTCCAACCTGGTTTCCTCTACCTCATCCGGGAGCGGGGGAGACTTGAGGTATCCCTCTCGCCTGAATGTGTGACTGTGTGTGTGTTGGGGTGGGGATGCCCAGGAATGTTTTCTGCAAACTGAGTTGTGGGTGTCTCTGGTTGTGTGTAGCCTCTCTGTATTGTATATGTGGCAAGGCATGTTGTGTGTGTGTCTAGATATACTTTTTGTGTGCCCAGGAATGTGGCGTGGGTTGTTACGGGTCCCAGTGGTGATGTGAGTACCTAGAAGTGCATACACCTCTGTGTGTTGTGTAGGACCTTATTTGCTGTGCATTTGCCTAGGGGTGTTGTATGTGCGCCTGTGTGTTGAGTACATGCCCGGTTTTGTGGAGTGTGCCTGTGGAGTTGTGTGTGTCTCTTGATTGCACGGGTAATCTTTTGTGTTGTGTGTGTTCCCCTGACAGTGATGTGGGTTTGCGTGAGGGGAGGGAATCTGGGTGTGTGCCCAAAAGTATTGATAGTGTGCTTAAGGGTGTCGAGTGTGTGCTGCCCAGGAGTGCTGGCTGCTGACCCACGCTATGGGCACCTGGCTGGCTGAATGACTGTGTGGGTGTCTGTGCTGCCCCAGAGCTACATGTGCTTTGAGCCTGTGTTGGCCGTCAATCTCAATGTGCACTGGCATCTCTGGGTTTGGCGATGTACATCTGAGTTCCAAGGGCTCATGCCTCTCAGTAGTTTATGTGTGCAGGTGAGGCTTACATACAAGGTTGGGCTGAGGGGTTCAGTCACTACATGCTCATCCCCCCACCCCACACACGCTTGCCTCACTATCATCCATCCACTGTAAAAACAAACTTTCTTTTTACCGGAACAGTCCCCCACGCTCATGCCATGCCTCTGGCCGGGAAAGCAGGGGCGGGACATCTGGAACTTGGTGGTGGGGTGGAGGGAGGGACAGACAGACAGGGCTCTGGGTTCAATTCTGGGCCCGGAGGTGGAGACACTGTGTGACCCCCAGCTGCTGCCTGCCTGTCTCTGACCCATGTGTCCTGGGAAGTGGCTCATAATGCAGTTCCCACTGGCCGGGATCCCCTCAGTACCACCCCACCCCTGGAGGTCACCCTTTCTGCCCTGACCATGTGTCCTCTGCCTTTTTCCCACCAGCTCAGCAGCACAACATACCCTGTGGTTGTGAAGATGGGGCACGCACACTCTGGGATGGGCAAGGTGAGTCTCTGGCTGGGCTGCGCATAGGTAGATGTGTATTTGTGCAGTGCACACCAGTCATTCTGTGTGATCGTGTGTCCTGGGGTGTCATTATCTATCAAGTAGGTGCAAAAGTAATTGCAGGTTTTGCCAGTTCTTATGGTAAAAACCACAATTACTTTTGCACCAACCTAATAGATTTTTGTTTTCTCACATTCAGCTGACCTCATCGACCCCTTTTTCCTCCTGCATTCAGCCAATTTTGTGTGTATTTTGCTTCTGTCTCCAGCATTGTGTCTGTGTGTACATGTATGCCTGTGCTGAACACACATGAGTATGATCTTTTGTGTTCCAAAGTCTCGGGGTCCTGTGTGCTTTACATCCATCTGATTTTGTCTGTGTGTATGCGGAAAGTAGACCTGTAATTTGTTTGTGTCCAAGTTTCTGTATCTTTGCATGTTGTGTGTACAACTGATTTTGTGTCTGGATGCCTATATTAGTATATTGTATATACACAGTTTTTTCACAGCTTTAGTGAGGGATAATTCACACACCCTACAACTCAGCCATTTAAAGTAGACAATTCAATACTTTTTGGTATGATCAGTGTTCTACACACCCAACTTTGTGTCTGTGTGTACACGTACAAAACAGGAGACGCACGATCATGCCTGCTTGAGCGCCTTGGCATGTCCACCTAATTTTTGTGTACTCACCTCACCTGTGTGTCATGTGTACATGCTCCCCCAGGCACCCCCACTCCCCACAGCTGCCCTATCCTGACCAGGCCCTGATCCTTGCCCTCACGTCCACAGGTCAAGGTTGACAACCAGCATGACTTCCAGGACATCGCAAGTGTTGTGGCACTGACCAAGACGTATGCCACTGCCGAGCCCTTCATCGATGCCAAATATGACGTGCGTGTCCAGAAGATTGGGCAGAACTACAAGGCCTACATGTGAGTGGAGAAACTGAGGCCCCGGGAGGGGTCCCCTGCCTTGCCCCATGCAGCCGAGGTGCCTCTGAGCCTCTGTCCCCTTGTTCCCCAGGAGGACGTCAGTGTCAGGGAACTGGAAGACCAACACTGGCTCTGCGATGCTGGAGCAGATCGCCATGTCTGACAGGTGGGCAGCCCAAACTCAGGGTGTGAGGGGAAGGGTGGGTGGGAGCGCAGCAGCTCAGGTCAGAGACTGACAGGCTTCCCCGACCTTTGTCTTGGCAGATACAAGCTGTGGGTGGACACATGCTCAGAGATTTTTGGGGGACTGGACATCTGCGCAGTGGAAGCACTACATGGCAAGGACGGAAGGGATCACATCATTGAGGTGGGAGCACCCAGGGGTAGGTGGGGCAGAGGGAGGAACAGCTGCCAGGCAGCAGCAGTGCGAACGGAAGCACTCCATGGCACAGAGGTCCTCAGCCAACAGCAATGTGCTTGGTACACAAGGGGCCATCCCTTGCAATGGCAGAACACTCAGTAAACTCTAGACTGAACTTGCACATCCCTGGTGAATAGCAAAACCCTTATTAGATTGTTAAGTGCTCTGGGAATTGAGACATCTTGGTGAATGACAATGCACGTAGTAACCTTTATTCTGTGAACTGGACCAACAGCAAAGCATTTTGGAAAGGACAAAGTGCCTAGAAAACCATGAAGCAGGGATCGGCAAACATTTTTGGTAAAGGAGCAGACGGTACATATTTTAGGCTTTGTGGGCCATGCAGCCTCTGCCGTAACTACTCAACTCTGCAAAAGCAGCCATAGATGATACGTTAAACAAAATAGGTGTGGCTGTGTTCCAAAAAAACTTTGTTTATGGACATTGAAATTTAAATTTCATGCCATTTTCGCATGTTATAAAATCTTTCGAATTTTTTCGACTGTTACAAAATGTAAAAACCCATCCTTAGCTCATGGGTCACACAGAAGCAGGTGGTGGACCAGGTTGGGCTCGCAGGCCCTAATTTGCCCAGCCCTGCTCTGAAGCACCTTCTAAGCTGTAAGGTACCTTGGAACAGACAAACCTCCTCACTGTGCACAATCAGTGCCTCAGACACTGGGGCTCAGTGGTGGCCATGCCCTCGGCCGACTGAAAGCACAGTGTTACTGCTGCCTCAGGTGCGAGGCCTGCCTCTCCCCTCAGGGATCCTTTCCTTCCCCCAGGTGGTGGGCTCCTCCATGCCGCTCATTGGTGACCACCAGGATGAAGACAAACAGCTCATCGTAGAGCTCGTGGTCAACAAGATGGCTCAGGCCCTGCCCCGGCAGCGACAGCGGGATGCCTCCCCTGGCAGGGGCTCCCACAGCCAGGTCAGGCCCCTGGCGCTGAGCTAGTGGCTTGAGCTAGTGTGGGGAGGCCGGCCCTGGGTCATACTGTGCCATGAAGCTGACAATCTGTAGGCTCACAGCATCACCTTTGCACACATGTGGCTGCGATTGCCAATTGTTTAAAACATTGATAAGCAGCTGCTGCCCTGACTTCCCTGAGCACCTCCCTGCCCTGCCCCTGGGAACAGGTCCCCCACCCCACAACCCAGCGTACCCTCAGCTCAGCCACAAGTGGGGCAACACCCAGCGCACAGGGAACCTGTGTCATCATTGGCTGATGCTCCACTGGCTGGTAACTATTTTTAACCTCTCCTGCTCCATTCCTCTGCCACAGACTCCCTCCCCAGGGGCCCTGCCCTTGGGCCGCCAGACCTCCCAGCAGCCCGCAGGGCCCCCGGCTCAGCAGCGACCCCCACCACAGGGTAAGTGAGAGGCTGGCGGTCTCAGTCCCCTCCCTCAGCCCGCCATCTCTTACCCGCTCACTCTCACGTGTGCTCACTCTCTCTCTCTCTCTCTGTCCCCCAGGCGGCCCTCCACAGCCGGGCCCAGGCCCCCAGCGCCAGGGACCCCCATTGCAGCAGCGCCCGCCCCCGCAGGGCCAGCAGCACCTTTCAGGCCTTGGACCCCCAGCTGGCAGCCCCCTGCCCCAGCGCCTTCCAAGTCCCACCTCAGCGCCCCAGCAGCCCGCGTCCCAGGCAGCGCCGCCGACCCAGGGTCAAGGCCGCCAATCCCGGCCAGTGGCGGGAGGCCCCGGGGCGCCTCCAGCAGCCCGCCCGCCCGCCTCTCCCTCTCCCCAGCGTCAGGCGGGCCCCCCACAGGCTACCCGTCAGACATCCGTCTCCGGCCCGGCTCCGCCAAAGGCCTCTGGGGCCCCACCGGGCGGGCAGCAGCGCCAGGGCCCGCCCCAGAAACCCCCGGGCCCAGCCGGCCCCACACGCCAGGCCAGCCAGGCGGGTCCCGTGCCCCGCACTGGGCCACCCACCACGCAGCAGCCTCGGCCCAGCGGCCCGGGCCCCGCTGGACGTCCCAAGCCACAGCTGGCCCAGAAACCCAGCCAGGACGTGCCGTCACCCGCCACCGCCGCTGCAGGGGGACCTCCGCACCCCCAGCTCAAGTAAGGGGACCCCTACAGCAGCCCCCGCCTTGCTGCTCACAAAGCGGGCCCCTGCCCCAGTAGAGTAGCCCTAGCTCCCTTGCTCCTCAGACCCAGGTCCTATGCAGGGGTCCCACGAACTCTCTCCAGCCTGAGCCAAGCCCTTCCCCCAAGCTTTCTCTCCTCCCGGCCCACCAGAGGCTCCACACCCCCACCCCAGGAATTTGGTGCTAGAATCCCATAGAAACTGCCCTCTGTTCGAATTCCTCCTCATAGGCCCTGGGAAAGTTTCCTCCTCCAAGGCCTCCCAGGCACCTGGCTGACCCACCGACTGCAACTTCCTGCCCAGCCCAGAGCCTTCCCTGCCAAACTGGCCCTCCCCCTCCCAACCCATCCCTAAAACTCCTGGCCTGAGTCCTAGTCCTCCTATCATCTCGCTCTTCCACTCCACCCTCATACTTTTCCTCCTTCTCCACATCCTTCTGGCCTATCTCAGTCTCCCTGAGAATCATCAACCATCTGCTTCTTCTGGTCCATTCCAACTCCCACTCCAGCTCAGACGTCCTCCCTGCCCCACCCAGTTGCTCTGCCTTAGGCTGACTTGCTCAACAGCCTGTCCTTGGTCCAAGCCCTTCCTAGGCCCTCCTGGACACCTCACCCTTAGACTGGAAACCTCCCTGCTCATCTTCCCCTTTGTATCAAACTAGCCAAGAATTCAGAGAAGCTTCTGCCCAGGACTCTTCCCATGAATCCCACACTTCACCCTGGATCCAAGTCCTCCCAGCCTGTCCCAGATCTCGCCTCCCTGGCCCAGGACTCCACCCACTCCACCTGAGTCCTCCCAGCCTTGAGAACCTGTTAGGGTCCAGGCCCATGGTGGCGGGTGGGGAGGTCACAGGCACAGCCCCAGAATCAGAGGGGCAGGGCTGGGGCCGGGCCTGGGGTAACGTTGTGTTTCTCTCCCCTTCCTCCCCTTCCTCTTCCCCCTTCCTCCCACGCCTCCACCTTGTCTCTCTCTAGCAAATCCCAGTCTCTGACCAATGCCTTCAACCTTCCAGAGCCAGCCCCGCCCAGGCCCAGCCTTAGCCAGGACGAGGTGAAAGCTGAGACCATCCGCAGCCTGAGGAAGTCTTTCGCCAGCCTCTTCTCCGACTGATACCCCACACTGAGAACCCCAAAATCCCTGGGCAACCCTTCTCTGGGCCCTGAATCCATTTCTCACTTTTGGAGTCTCCACATCCCTTGAGAACCCATCTCCCGGTTCTCCAAGATTCCACCTCTCATTCCTCAAGATCCCTGAGTACCTTGAGAAACCTGACTCCTCCTGGCCCTAAATCCAGTTCTCACATGTGGAATCCCCAAGTCCTTTTAGAACCCCACTCCTGGTCACTTCAAGATCTACTTCTGTTTTAGGACCTCCAGATTCCTGAAGACCTCCGACCCTGGTTTCCCCAGAGGGCCTTTTCCTTCCTGGAAGTGCCCAAATACCAGGCAACCCATTGCAAAATCCCTTCCTGGAGCCCTGAAGTTCCTGGAAAACCCTATTTTTGGTCCCAAATCTCTCCAGCACACCTATTTCCCATCAGAATTTTCCAAATCCTCAAGAAACCCCTACTGTTGAGCCTCTTCCCATGGATCTTCCATCCCTCTGAAGATCCACATCTTCAAATGCCACCCAACACCAGCCCCCTCAACCTCATTCAATACCTTGGGAGCTCCTCCCACTTCCAGGACCCCTCCGTTCCCCCAGGGACTCCCTCCCCAGTTTCCTGCCTCTGACAGCTGTCTTTAAATATGCAAATTCCACTCATCTTCCCAGAATCCTTTGCACACGGAAGGCCAGTGGTCTCCGCTTCCCCACCTTTGCCGTGATGTCTGTGTCTGTGACTGACGTGGCCTCCTCTTGTGCCGTGCTTGGCATATGTGGTCCTCGTTCATCGTGCCGCCTGTGGTGATGCGTGCAGTGACGCTGTTTATGTGGTCCGCACCTCCCCCTGACCTCCACTCCTTGCCTGGACTCATCCCACCCCTCAGCGGCTCTGAACCCCAAGAGAAGAGTCGGGAAACAAAATAAACAAGCAAAGGCCCAGCAGAATTCTGTGCTTCTTGGTGAAGAAAGAGGGGAGTCCTTGAATGGCGGGGGAGACACAAAAGGGACCCCCCAAAATCCACATGGGGTGCTGGGAACCCCAAAATCCAGTGGAAGGCACATCGGGCACAAATTCCAGAGAGGTTCTGAGTGGAATCCCTGCCACAAATCCCAGCCATTGGAGATGGAGGAGCTCCCAAAATTTAGAAGTATCCCCAAAGCCAAGAGGAAACCAAATGATGGAGGAGGCAGGGGGCTCAGTCTTTGGGGGACCCCAATTCCAGAAGAACTGGAAAAGCACATGGGGACCCCCCTCATCTCCCAGGGTGGGGAATGGGGGATCCTGAGGCAGCATCAGGGCAGAGACGAACATTGATTGGCTGGTGGGCTAGGCTCCTTGGCGTGGAGGGCTGAGACTGGCTCCCCGGTGGCTTGGGCAGGGCCTAAGGCACAAGGCGGGCTGCGCTGAGTAGGCAGGCAGGCAACTCATCAGCCTGGGTGCGGTGCAAGGAGGGTTCCGAGGCACTCCGCTCAATCTTGGGGAGTGACCGTTGCAGCAGCTCAATTGTGGCCAGGATCTGAGGGCAGGTGGGGGTGAGGAGGGGTGTCCAGAGCCCTATGGGCATCCCAACAGCCCCAGGCCCCAGCCTCATGGGGAAACACACACACACACACACACACACACACACACACACACACACACAACCTCTGAGCTTTCACATTCACATCTGCCTCCATCTCAGTCTTCCTCCATCCCAGAGTCACCCACCCAAGGTGTCCAGCCCTCCTACCCAGCCCACCTGGGGGAAGAGGGGCCGTTCCTCCCGCTGGAACTTGAGGCAGTCAGACAGCAGGCGCCGCATGGCCTTGGGGCAGTTGCTAGAGATTTTGCTGAGGTCCGGGGACAGATAGCCACGGCCCACCATAAAGATAATCTGGGGGCAGAGGGGGGCAGGAAAGGGGTGATCTGGGGTCAGGGGCTGGGAGGCCCAAGGAATTTTGTATTGAGGGGCTTGGGAGGTTTATTTTTAGCGAACTGGGGTACTGTCAGTATCGGGGCCCAGAGGATTCTCCATCGCTGAGGACTTGGGAGGATTCTCTGCTTTCAGAACAGAGGGATTCAAATTTGGGGTTCAGGTTTGTAGGTATCTGGGGCTCAGAGGATTATAGGCCCACGAGTTTCTAGGAGGCTTAGGGACCTGGAAAGTACTGAGTCTCAGGGAAACATGGAGTTCTGGGTCTGGGGGAGCTTGTACTTCTGTGCGGGTCTGAGGCCTAGAGGGTTCTAGGTACCCCGGCCCTGAGGCCTGCTAGATACCTGAAGGCCTAGGTGACTGTGAGTGCCTGTGACTATTCCAGAAGCACAAAGGGGCTCTGTTTCTGGGGAGAAATGGGATGCTGGGAGAAATGAGATCTGGGGGATTTTGAGTACCCAGAGCAGAGGACTATAGGCATCTAGGGATATAGAGGGCTTTGGGGTATGTGGGGGCCTTGGGGGATTCTAGGTATAGAGATTCGGGGTATTCTGGACTTCGAGGATTTTTGTCCCAGAGGGCTGTGGATGTGAGAAGAGGGAAGTTGGGGTAGGGGAGAATTTATTGTAGGTGTCTGGAGCCCAAGGGATTCTGGGAGTCTTTATCCCACAAAATTTTAGGTTTCTGGGGAAAGGGTGGCATTCATCAGTGCAAAAAGGAGGGGATGTGGGGTATGGATGCCTGAGGGGATCCGTCAGCCCAGGGAACTGTGGGTAAGGTGTGGGGCTCACCTGGTCACGGCAGCCAATGTGGCTGTAAGGCAGTGAGCCAGTCATGAGCTCGTAGAGCACAACCCCGTAGGCATAGACATCTGACTGGAAGCTGTAGGGGTTCGGGTCCTGCATACGGATCACCTCAGCTGCCTACAACAGGCCAGACCAGGCAGGGGGACCACAGAGGTCAGCAAATGGCTGGTCCACAGTCCCAGATCCCACTGGCCACACAGCGTACAACTCAGAGCCACCCACATGAGGTGGGACGTGAGGAGTCCAGACACCCACACCTGGCACAGGCATCCCCGTTCCCACTCGGCCCCACACACCCCAATCCTGGAGCCTACATCCCCACGTACCCCCCATCCAGCCTGGCCCAACTCACCATCCACAGCACAGAGCCTGAGGGCTGCTCCAAGGGCTGGGCCCCACTCCATCGAGTCTTCACTGTGGCCAAGCCAAAGTCACCGATCTTCACCGTGAGCCCCTCATGTAGGAAGATGTCCGCCAGGGTCAAGGACCACTACAGGGACTCCTAATAGCCATGCCTCTCACCCTGCCTGGGAGGTTCCTATTGGTGCCCTTATACCACTCATCCCTCTGATCCTGACCAGGAGCCCCTTAATATCACACCAACTATCTAGAACCTTGACATGGCCAGGGAATGCCTGCTAGTGCCCCCCACACTCAGCCCCGCTGTTGACTCTGAACAGGAAGCCCCTCGGAGGGCATCAGAACTCACTATGCCTCTGATGCTGACCATAATGCCCTCCACAACTGTCACACATCAGACTCTAACCAGAGTTGCCAAGAACGGTACCTGAACCAGCCACACCTCTGACTTCAGACTAACAGGCTGCCATTAAAGCCCCCTGGCTGGCCACAGTTCTGCCACCTGGCAAGGAGCTCTGGGACACATGCCCCTCTTTTGTAATTCCCAGAACCCCCACAAGAGGCATCCTTCTAAGCCCTTGCGCCCACCCCCTCAACCCCAGTCCAGGGACAGATACTGTTAGACTTGAGATCTCGGTGGATGATGTTCTTGGCATGGAGGTAGCTGTGGGGGTGGAGGCAGGTGGTGGATTGGCTGGGGGTTACCTCATTTCCCCCACCCTTTCCCCCCACCCCTCCCCAGGCTGGGAGGCTCACTCCATGCCCTGGGCAGTCTGCCGGGCCACGTCGATGAGCTGGACCATGTCGAAGCGCGTGTCGGCCACATGCAGGTGATGGTAGAGGCTGGAGCCTTCACACCACTGTGTGATGATGGCGAATCCCGGCCGGGTCATGAAGCCCATAAACAGCAAGATGTTGACATGTCGCGTCTTCCTGCAGGCAGGGAGGGCAATGTCAGAGGTGGGGAGGAAAAATAGTGACTGTCACTTACTGTGACTTACTGTCACAACAGGAGTGGCACTGTTCTTTACCTTCTTCGGTCATTCATTTTCACCCTGTCTTTTGGGGCACTCAGGACCACAGCATTGCCAGATTTCATGAATTTGTGAGATGTGTTTACTGGGCTATGATTCTCTGCTGTGGGCTTATATGCGAAGCTTCCCCATCCGGAGCTTCCCCATCCGAGTCTCCCAACAAAAGCAGGAGGGAGGAATTGCTGCCCCTCCCCCTCCCTGCCTACAGCAGCATTTCTAATCATTAACATCCCCCACCCCTCTGACTCCGACCATTACCTGGGTCTGTGACCATCTCACAGATGAGAAGGTAGAATGCCAACCTTCCTCATTGATGTATCAATATAATATGGATAGATGCAGGATTAAAATACCAGTGATATGTGATGATTAGAGCCTGTTCAGCACCATGAGAAGCTTAGAGGTAAAGAGCTTGGAGTCTGGACTCATCTTCAAATCTAGGCCTCACCAGGTACTCACTGTACAACCTTGGGAAGGACATTTAACCTCTCTGGGCCTCAGGTTCCTCAACTGTAAAACTGATCATTGTATTAGCTACCTTATTCTCTGTAACATAATTGTGCCCATTTGACAGAGAGGAAAAGCCCATGCCAGCATCCCCCGGGTTGGTAGAAGCTATCCAGTACTACCTGTAGTATATAGGTATACAGTACTATACTACATAGTAACTATAGCAGCAAAAAGGAGACACCTGGCTTTCTTAGCATGACTAGATGAATACTGTATTGATTACATATTATAGCAATTATAAAAAATAAGCAATGATTAGATTATGGTGATGATAATATTGTTTAAATCAAGGCATTAGAATTAATGAATAACAAGAACCAACACTATAAATAGAACATTACCGTTGTAGTCCAAGCAGAGGGGAAGGAAAGATGCAAGCCTTCCTGGCAATGCGGTAACGAGAATGGTGGCCCACACCCAGACCCAGTTCGCAGCGGCAAATAAGAAGACCCACATTTTGGAGGCAGAGCCATTCATTAATAACCCAAACAACTGCATGATCACAGGTCCTCTAAACATACCCATTTCCCAGAGGGGAAAGGGATGCCCTTCAGAAAGAAACAACTTCTGATGATGGTTTAACAACACAAACACAGGTGATATCCAGGAAGCACTCCAAGCATGGCCTCTTCCCAGAGAGGTGCCAAGGCCGGGCCTGCCACTCCCATCCACGCAAATGTGCCACCTCACCTGAGCACCTGCATCTCATTCTTGAAAGCTTGGGCCTGCTCAGCTGTGGGCTGGGACACCTTGAGCACCTTCACAGCCACATCGCCATGCCACCGCCCTCGAAACACGGTGCCAAACGAGCCCGTCCCGATCCTCTTCAGCAGCTGCACCTCACTGGGTGGTACTTCCCAGTAATAGCCTGAGTCCCGGTACCCCAGGTTCTTCTGTGGGCCAGATGGGTGGCATCTAAGAGGCCTGCCCACATCCCTCATCCCACATCACTCAGCCTTGGTGCTCCCAAAAGGATCGCCCTCAAGCATACCACTTTCTTCTTGTCATCGGCCAAAGACTTCCGCTCACGCTGCTCTGCTGGTGACTTGGAATGTGGGGACTTCCTCCCCGAGGACACGCTGGCTGGGCTGGGGCTCCCCCGGGGGGTTCCATCACCACCTCCTCTACTACTGGCAGCTGCAGTTGCAGAAAGGATATGAGTGGAGGCAAGTGGGGCAGCGGGGGTCAGGGTGCAGGCACGGGGGACTCACCATCAGTGCTGAAACTCTGGCCAGTGAGCTAGAAGAAGAGGGACAGGAGTCAAAAAGAGGGCATGGAGGCCAACAGGAATGGCTCTCCCCTCTGCCCAGTGGTCCCTGGCATTGTTCCCCACAGCACCAACCTGGATGAGGTTGGAGTCCATGGGGGCCGTGGTGCTGACCATATGGACGTTGGGAGTGGATGTGGAGCGGATGCGCTGCAGGGGGGCGTTGGCCGGGGCAGGGAAGGGGAAGTGCTCCGGGTCACAGTGCTGAGTGTGAGGCCTGCCAGGCGAAAGGCTGTGAAGTCACTGCCAGGAATCAGAGAACCAAGAAAGCCCCCACTCCACCCCCAGCCATAAACATGCATTTAGCTCACACAGAGCGAATGTCCACTGGCAGTACTATTATTCATTGCTTCAAGAAACATTTATTGAGTGCCTGCTGTGTGCCAGATACCATTCTAGGTGGTGGAGATAAAACTGTAAAACAAAATAACAGTTCTTGCCCTCGTGGGGCTGAAATAAAAAACAAATATATAATATGCCTGATGGTGATAGGTGCAATAAAGAAAAATAGTAAAGCAAAATAAGGAGACACAAAGTGTTCCTAGAAAGTGTCAGGAAAGGATTCTCTGAGAAGGAGGTGACATTGGAGTAAACTCCTACAGGCAGGATAGCAAGCCACACAGACAGTGGGGAAAGGGGAATGTACCATATTTTATAATTATATATTATAATTACATGTACTCTTCAAATGTTATATAATACATATCATCTATATTAAAATAGCAATGTTTTAAAGTATACATATTACCATATTCTATGTTATATATACGTTATACACGATATATGCTAAACATATTGTAGTTACAAAAATATGTTAATGTTCCCTTCACTATCCTGAAATGAAACTCAAAGGTAATTAATGCATATACACTCATAATTTAAAATAATATAATACCCTAACTTTATTTTATGTATCATATAAACATGTATGATGTTCTACATTATATAACATTATGTAATACAACATGATACAATAACATAAATATACCATAAAATATGCACATTATAAAATATACATTAGAGCAATAATATATTTTAATATAGCTATAGTTTTGTATAATATTTAACATAAAGAAGCAATAAAAGGGAAGTAATTTATGATAAAATAATACATATTTCAAAATGGAAAGGCTTGAGTATGGTTATACTAGAAGAATTAGCAAAGTAGTTAGATGCTTATAAATATATTTATAATTAATAATAAAAAGAACTGATTATTTACACTATACCAGATCCTGTTCTAGGCACTGAACATGTCTTAACTCATTTAATCCTCAGCAGAACCTTATATGGTAGAAAGTATCATTATCCCCTCTTTACAGATGAGAAAACTGAGGCCCAGAGAAATCAGGTGACTTGCCCAAGGTCCCAGTTTCATGCCCTTACTCACACTTGTAGGTGCTCAATAAATGTTTGTCAAGTAAACAAATGAATAAAGTATGGCTTGTGGTCTACAAGAGTCCCCAGATCTTTTTCTCCCCCAGTAGCCCTTCAGCTAAGGCACCCCTACCTGGGACCCTGGGGGGTTAGCAACTCATTCAGGGGGCGGTTCGAGGGAGCCTCATGTTGTCTGGAGCCTCCGGACAAATCCTGGACACTGTGGTAGAACCTTGAGGGCATGAAGGGTATAAAGTAAGGGGACACAGGTCAGCTGTCTGTAAGGGCCTTGTGGCTGGGTCTCTGTGCTCCCCATCCCCCCACCCACCCCAGGCTGGGCTCACTGTTGGCGGTTGGTACTCATGTCAACACAGACTGTGGGGACCTTGGAGGAACAATGCTGGTGGAACTTGTAGCCACAGGTTTGGCAACGGAAGCCATGGAACAGAAACTTAAGGCAGAAGTCACAGAATGCCAGGCTGAAGAAGGTCTTCCGTACCTGATGCCGCAGAGCAGGGAAGTTTGAGACCTGGCCAAGGATACTCCCCACCATGATCCGCCCCCACCATCCACCCTGCACTCACAAAATTGTGCATGGTCAGCGGGACATCTTCAAGGACCTCGACAATGAGCTCCTCGCCATCCAGGGGAGCAATGGCTGTGTCCCAGGCAGTGACTGTCTTTCGTCTGCAGGGGGCATGGAAAGGAATGAGTGGGAGGGTGGGCAGGGGCCATGGTGAGGCAGGGAACCGCCACAAGTCCCTCCAAGCCTGCTACCCACAGGGTCATGTCTGGCAAGTTTAATTCTCATCATAGCAACTCTAGGAATTAGTCATTATCCTTGCCCCCACTTTACAGATGGGAAACAGGCTCAGAGGGATAAAATGACTGGCCCTGGGCCACAAGAGTAATGAGAGGCAGGACGGTGTGAAGAGTCCATGCTCTGAAACGGAAGGGGAGAAGCAAATGAAACTAAACAACTACATCTTAGAAGCGCTAAGCCAGCCCCCGAAAAGGGGGCTGAGGAGGCACTGAAACAACAAATAAAGTGCACTGTGTGAACTGCATAAAAAATTAAGGAACCCCACGAGAGAGGAATAAATAAGGTCAGCAAGACCCAACTCAGCAGACAAAGAATGGGGAAAATGAGGAAGAAGAGAGCTGATGAAGTCATGACATCGTGAAAGGACAAAATAGATGAAATCTGGGAGGAAGTGATGGACCAGGGTGAGGACTTGGGGTCCAGGGGAGAATGAGTTGGTTGACCTTACAGGCCAATGAACCAATGAAGTAACAAAACAAAAGATGGATGAACTCATAGATTACTTGAACTACAGTAGTCCTCCCTTATCTGTGGTTTCACTCTCCACGGTTTCAGTTACCTGTGGTCAACCGGGTGGGAAAGTATTAAATTGAAAATTGCAAAAATAAACAATTCATAAGTTTTAAATTGCGTGCATTCTGAGTAGCATGATGAAATCCTGCACCATCCCACCCAGGATGTGAATCATCCCTTTATCTAGAAGATTCACACTGTTTATGCTACCACCCATCACTCAGTAGCCTGCTCAGTTATCAAACAACTGACTCAATATCATAGTGGCTGTCTTCAAGTGATCGCCATTTTACTTAATAATGGCCCCAAAGCACAGTAGTGTTGGTGGCAATTCGGACATGCCAAAGAGAAGCTGTAAAGTGCTTCCTTTAGGCAAAAAGGTAAAAGTTCTTGACTTGAAAGCAAAGAAAATCATATGCTGAGGTTGTTGAGATCTACTGTAAGAAAGAATCTTCCATCTTTTTTTTTTTTTTTTGAGACAGAGTCTCGCTCAGTCGCCCAGGCTGGAGTGCAGTGGCGCGATCTCGGCTCACTGCAAGCTCCGCCTCCTGAGTTCTCACCATTCTTCTGCCTCAGCCTCCCGAGTAGCTGGGACTACAGGCGCCCGCCACTACGCCCGGCTAATTTTTTTTTTTTTGTATTTTTAGTAGAGACGGGGTTTCACCGTGTCGGCCTGGATGGTCTCGATCTCCTGACCTTGTGATCCACCCGTCTCGGCCTCCCAAAGTGCTGGGATTACAGGCGTGAGCCACCATGCCCGGCCGAATCTTCCATCTTTGGAACTGTGAAGAAGGAAAAATAAATTCATGCTAGTTTTGACGTCATACCTCATATTGCAAAAGCGATGGCCGGAGTGCATGATACATGCTTAGTTAAGACGGAAAAGGCATTACATTTATGGGTAGAAGACAAGAATAGAAACATGTTCCGGCTGATAGCAATTGGGTTCGGTGCTATCTGTGGTTTCAAGCATCCACTGGGGGTCTTGGAACACGTACCCTGCAGATAAGGGGGGACTAAAGACTAAGGGAAGACTAATGGAAGACTCTGTGATAAAGAACAGAAGGAATCAAATGACTGAGGAGGGGATGGGAGGTGGGGCACCCAGTGGGTGGGCGTGGGGCTGCCACACTCACCCCTTGATGAGTCGGTAGACCACACAGCAGTCCTGATTTAGACCCCGCACCTTCAGGGCCTTGTCTAGAGAGTCGTAGACACTCATGCCATCCCGGACAGTCACCTGTGTATATGTGCAGATGTAGGGGTCCTCATTGCCCAACAGAGGCCACAGTTGATGTTCCCATCCTTTTGCAAAGGCCTCCCCCAACCGTTGTCACCCTTTTGATCCCAGAGTTACAACTGGGTCCATCCACAGCCCCTGCCATTTCGCTTCCATGACTCACCACCGTGCGTTGCTTGTTGGGCAGGTACACTTTGACGGTGCCCACTGCCCGGGACGGCTCGGCCCCATTGGCAGGGGGGCCCCGTGGTGGCTCCATGGAGCCTTAGATTTTGTCAAGATGGGCTGAGGTGGGGCTGGGCAGGTGCCATGGGGCTCCTACAAGAAGGCAGACAGAATTCAGAGGTCCAATAATGAGAGTCTGGAAGCAAAGTGGCAGGGGACAAAATAAAATTCAAAGTCCAGGCTCCTGTCGCCCCCTGCAGCCTAATTTTCACATGACAGCCCAAGAGATCCTGCTCACATCTGAAGTCCTTCTAGTTCCTCCTCTGCTCAGACCCTCCTGTTGCTTTTCTCACTCATGAGTGCCAAGGTCTCAGCTTCACTGCACAGGGTTGGCGGGGAGAGAAAAAGGAAGGGGGACAGAGCATACTGTCCTGGAGGGTACAGGAGCACAGAAGACTCTGTGCTGGGGACTAATGGGGAAGTCAATACACACTGCACTGAGCTGTCAGGTACATAAGAAGCACAAACAGAATGTCCTGGTTGTTTTTTTTTTTTTTTTCTTTGACAGAGTTTCGCTCTTGTTGCCCAGGTTGGAGTGCAATGGCACAGTCTCAGCTCACTGCAACCTCCACCTCCCAGGTTCAAACCATTCTCCCGCCTCAGCCTCCTTAGTAGCTGGAACTACAGGCGTGTGCCACCACGCCTGGCTAATTTTTTGTATTTTTAGTTGAGATGGGGTTTCACCATGTTGGCCAGGCTGGTCTCAAACTCCTGACCTCAGGTGATCCACCGCCTCAGCCTCCCAAAGTGTCCTGCCTTTTTAACAGAGAACGGGGGAAGTGCCAGATACTCTGGTGAGGGAGGAGTCGCAGGCAGGGTGATGGGAAAGAGAGGATCATGAGATATTGCCCTTAGTGTGGGGAAGATGGAGGTTGCACCAAACATATCCTTAAAGGGCACTGTGGACATCCCTAAGCCCTGGGGTGTAATGTTGATGTTAGGACCACAGACACCGTGTTAGGTGGCTAATGGAAGTCCCAAGACTTTATGATGAGGAGTTCATGGGTGGGGGTCACTACATACTATGCGGAAGGGAGATGTAACAGGTGTCACTAGGGACTGTAATGGGGAGAAGGGTGGAAATGGAAATGACCAGACATCGAGCCAAACTGGGGAGGTAATGGTGGATCACCAGACACTGTCATAGCAAAAGGAGAAGGAAGGTATGGTGTTGCGGGGAGAAAAATGGAGGTAAAGAGGGAGCTCCAAAATTCTCCTTGACAACCAGTGAGGGGGTCACAGGCACATTACTGGTGTAAACTGAATGGGGGATCATGGAAGGCGGTTACAGAGGCGAGAATCCTGACATTCTCCCCCCCCCAGGGGGTCAGACACTGATCCAGAATAAGGAAACCGGGGAGTGAACCCCGTTTCCACACACTCCCCGCAGTTGGTAAGGAAAGGTCATTGGACACCTTAGGGGGTTTAAGACGGAATCCCGGCACCAGTCGGTAGGGTCCCGCCTACCAAAGGGCTTCCGGCTCTGCGCAGGCGCACCACCACTAGCAGCGGGCGAAACCATCACCCGCAGCCTTGCCCGCCTATTCCTGTTACCCACCCCACCCCCGCTGTCGACGATGGTCTCGCCCCGGGTCAAACCACTCCTCCGGTTCCGGGCGGGGGACGCCGGGGCCCGGGCGCAGCCATCCTGGAGCTGAGCTTTCGGTCCGGGCGCCCTGCCCGTGCCCGGCAGCCGCTCCAGAAACCGAGCCCTCCCGGGTCCGCCCTCACCTGTCACGCCGCTACAGCCACCGCCGCCTCCATCTTGGGCCTGTCTTCTTGTTTCCTCACAGAGTCCGCCTTCGCCGTCTCTCGGACTCTCGTTATTGGCTCTGCGGGACTCATCCTTCCACTCTTATTGGATCAAGGTCACGTCTGTCAAGGCAAGACCAACGGAATGTGAGTCGTGTTCCGGATTAGGAGGGGCAGCCTGAAACGTCAAGATCGGGGGCAAGCGCAAGTCCTGACTCGCGCAGGCGCAGTTGGGGCAAGACCTGCGTGCCTGGGGCTTTAACCTCAATAGTGGCATAGACGAATAAAGCAGGACTTTTTAAGGTCATTTGGGGCTGACCTTAGGGCTCTGGCATCTGGACGGAGAAATCCTTAAGTACCCTTTTTGGGCCAGTGCCCTAAGCACCCTTTTATTATTTTCCTGTGTCTCAGTTTTACCATCTTTGAAATGGGTTGGAATCAGAACAAATGATCGGCGATGTTCACCGGCTCTAGGAGACTGTAGTTCATAGCCTTTGAGGACAGCGGGTCTCTGGTGTGGTGGGGGTTGGGGGGCTGGCCCTAGGAGGGGCGGCCTTCTGTCTGGGAGGCTTCCTTTAGGAATGGGGTTGATTAGGATTTTGAAAAACTAGTCACAGGTGGCCAGGTGAAGAGGGAAGTGCGGTGAATGGAGCACGATGCCAGTCAATGTGTGGAAGTACTGTGGGGTAAACACAAATTTTTAAAAATCGAATTTTCCCTGGTGTCGAGAGAGACGTCTCTCTTAGAGCATTTCCTTTAGAAAACTTGTAACTGTAAAATTTTCTCTGTCCCTTTGAGATGTAAGTCTTTTAAAATGCTAGATCTCTTGCCAGTTTTACAACCCCGGAATGTTTTTCTTAAGAGCCTCGTAGCCATCTCTTTGATGAAATGTAAACATCAATGAAAATAGCACCCCTGTCTTCCCGTCTTCATGGGAATTTGATCTGCGTGCCTGGCTTCAAGTTATTACCTGCTTGTCATAAAGATACGAGTTTTCGTTTTCCTTTGGATAAAGGCAATTAACTAACACAGATAGCCGCACCAATTACTAGGTGAATTTGGGATGAAGTATGTGTACCAAATGGTGCTGTCAAGTTTCTTACTTGAGCACAAGTTACTGTTTGAGAATATGTTTGTAATGGGCTGTATCTGCCTGTTACATAAACGGATGAGATTTCTTTTGTCTTTGAAACCTCTTTAGCCGATTGTTTGTGATGTGCATCACAGTCTGGTGCAGTGCTTATTCAGTAATAAAACTTTCCATTCTTGCCGGGTGTGGTGACTGATGCCTGTAATCCCAGAACTTTGGGGGGCCAAGGCAGGCGGATCACTTGAGGCCAGGAATTCAAGACCAGCCTGGCCAACATGGCGAAACCCCGTCTCTAGTAAAAATGCAAAAAAAAAAAAAAAAAAAAAATCAGTTGGGTAACTCAGCTTCTTGAGTAGCTGGGACCACAGGCGCCCACCACCATGCCCGGCTAATTTTTATAGTTTTAGTAGAGACAGGATTTCACTATGTTGGCCAGGCTGGTCTCAAACTCCTGACCTTAAGTGATCTGCCCACCTCGGCCTCCCAAAGTGCTGGGATTACAGGCTTGAGCCACCACACCTGGCCCCAACTCCACTTTTCTATTTGAATCTTCACCATTTAATGGCTAAATAAAATTTTTAGAGAGACAGAATCTCACTATGTTGCCCAGGCTGGTGTCAAGCTCCTGGTCTCGTTCTCCCAACACTCTAGGATTATAAGCGTGAGCCACCATGCCCAACTCCAATGGCTAAAATTAAAAAGACTGACAATACTACGTATTGATGAGAATGTAGAGCAATTGGAACTTTCATACATTGCTATTGGGAGTGTAAAGTGGCACAAGCACTTTAGAAACAGTTTGGCAGTTTCATATAAAATTAAACATAGACCTGCCATGCAATTCAGCAATCTCACTCCTAGGTATTTACTCTAGAGAAATGAAAACACGTGTCCAATGGTGTGCTGGTAAATGTTTAACAACCAACTCTCCAGGAAGAAAATGGCTCTAATTTGTACTGTCCCCGTGGCTTATTTCAGGCTACTGATGTGACAGTCGCTGAACCAGATTTAAAAGAGATGCACAAAATCTGCTCTGGTGAGCCAGCTACAACATGCTACTATTGCAGTATATCTGCACAAAAACTTGTATGCAAATGTTCAGATTAGCTTTTTCATAATATCAAAAAACTGGAAACAGCCCAGGTGTCCAGAAACAGAACTGACAAAGAAATACAACAACGGGGTTATGGAATACTACTCAGCAATGAAAGGGAACAAATTACTGACATATAGGAAGAGCATAGATGAATCTCATAGACATGGGGCCAAATGAAAAAAGCCAGACACAAAGGAGAAATACTGTATTCCACCTGTATGAAATCTAAACCAGGCAAAACTAATCTATAGTGAAGGAAATCACATTAGATGTTGTTTTGAGGGAGAATGACTGGGAAGTACATTAAAGAACTTTTGCAGGTGATTGGAATGTTCTGTATGCATTTGTCAGAACTCATTGAACTCTATTTTTATTATTATCTTTTTTTATTTTTGAGACAGAGTCTGGCTTTGTCACCCAGACTGGAGTGAAGTGGCACAATCATGGCTCACTGCAGCCTTGACTTCCTGGGCTTAAGTAATTCTCCCACCTCGGCCTCCCAAGTAGCTGGGATTACAGGCACACACCACCACACTCAGCTAATTTTTAATATTTTCTGTAGAGATGGAGTCTCACTATGTTGCCCAGGCTGGTCTTGAATTCCTGGGCTCAAGTGATCCTCCCACCTCGGCCTCCCAAAGTGCTGGGATTACAGGCATGAGCCACCTTGCCTGGCCTCATTGAACTCTATACTGAAAATGGATATATTTTGCTTTATGTGTAATATACCAGAGTAAGAACTGTGTGGCAAAAGAAAAAAAAAAGAAGGCCTCAAACATAATTCTAAACGTTTGTGTTTGTACAAATTCTTACTGGTTGGGGAAATTATTTTGAAAAAATTCTTTTTTTCTGAAATTAAATCCCTAAGCCCTGAATCTCCATCTCCCACTGCAGGAGTCCTGGCAACCACCTCAGTGCCAGTGGGGTCAGGAACAACTCCTGTTTGGAGCTCAGTGAGGGGCTTTGGGGAGGGGAATAGGGGAGTGCATTTTATATTTCAATTCACTTAAATTGTTTAAAAACTTTAATTCCTAGGCATTATTTGAAGACAGACTTCTGGCTCCATCGTTCAACGTTTATAAAAAGATGAGAAAAATGCCAGCAAAAGCTCGTTGCTTTCGCAGGATAGGGGGAAGGAGGGGAAGGGTAGGGGACACAGCCCACTCAAAGGCAATGCTTTCTCCCCCAAGAACTCATAGACTCACTTCACACCCATCTCAACTGGCACTTCAGCCAAGTACCTTACAGGTACCTGACACTTTAAAGCATGAAGGCCTTTAAAGTGATTTAGGTTTGGTTTGGTTTTGCGACAGGGTCTCGCTCTGTCACCCAGGCTGGAGTGCAGTGGTGCAATCACAGCTCACTGCAGCCTCGACCTCCTGGGCTCAAGCGATCCTCCCAGAAAGCTGGGACCACAGACGCATGTCACAGCGCCTGACCTTCTTGATTTTTTATCATTATCATCACCACCATATTTAAACCATTAGAAGTACCATGTATTAAAACAAAAATTAAAACCCAAACTAGCTGATTATAGTTCTCTGACATCCCCCTTGTAATTATCCATCTGGAAAAAAATGTAAAGCTATCAAAGTACTTGTTGATTTTTATTGTTGTTCATTTTAAAGTCTCAGAAACATGCCTGAAAATTTTTTTAAATCTCAAGTGTTCGCCGACTGCCGTTGTAGTGCTACTTTTATAGCTGAAGACATTAAGGTTCAGGCTGCCCTCACCGTAGGGGAAAAGGAGAGAGTGCTTCGTTAGATAAAAAGTGTTTAACAAGGGTGCGGCCATGGGCACCTCCTTAAGGAATCCCAGATCCACCCAGCAGTCCTGCCTGCCTGGAGACCTCCTCTAAAACGTGCCACTCTCATTTCCCAAAGCCGCCGACCTCGCCGGCCCCTGCTGCGGCCTGGAGAGCGCCATCTCTGGGACCCCATCCCACCGCCGCCCTCTCAGCTGTTCATTTCCGGGGAGATGACCATGCGTGCACATTTCTCTGAGGCCGGGAACACAGGTTTGACTCAGGGCGCTCAACCACCAGCTCCTCTCTGCCAACCCAGGGAGCCTCGATTCGCTCCAGGTCCCCCAACAGGCAGCGAGATCTGCCAATGGCAGTGCAGTGGAAGGCGGGCCTTGGGATACCCCAGGCATTGATAGGCTCTACTTCACCACGGAGCCACTGACAGACCAATAGCTATGAACAGGGGGTGGCCAATGGGAGGTGTGTGGGCCTGAGACCGGCTACAAACCAGGAACTTAATGTTGCTTTTAAATTAGTGATGAGGCAACAGTAATTGTTCTATCGAAATCCTTAATAAAAGTAGAATGTGGAAGTTTCCACTTCTGTACATTCCTGGAAGGGATTTTTAATATACAACCCTGGAGGGGAGAGGTGTAGGAAATTTACAACTAAGTGAATTTAACCATGACTTTTTAACTGTTCTTATTAAAAAGTCTTTCTTAGCAAAATTCATTGAGTAGTAATTTCAATGTGCTATCCCTATGAAAAACACACCATTTAACCGACAGAGTTCTTTTTTTGGAGACGGAGTCTCGCTCCGTTGCCCAGGCTGGAGTGCGGTGGCGAGATCTCTGCTCATTGCAACTTCCACCTCCCCGGTTCAAGCGATTCTCCTGCGCCAGCCTCCTGAGTAGCTGGGACTACAGGCGCCCGCCGCCACGTCCGGTTAATATTTTGTATTTTAGTAGAGACGGGGTTTCACCGTGTTGCCCAGGCTGGTCTTGAACTCCTGAGCTCAAGCAATACGCCTGCCTCGGCCTCACAAAGTGCTAGGATTACAGGCGTGAGCCACCACGCCTGGCTTGTTTAATTATTTTTTTTAAGTTCATTATATGTTATATAGGGTACCTCCATATTTTCATAAAATTAAACAAAAGTGCAGGCTGACTTTGGGAGGCCGAGGCGGGTGGATCACGAGGTCAGGAGATCAAGACTATCCTGGCTAACACAAGTGAAACCCCGTCTCTATTAAAAATACAAAAAAAGGCCGGGCGCGGTGGCTCAAGCCTGTAATCCCAGCACTTTGGGAGGCCGAGATGGGTGGATCACGAGGTCAGGAGATCGAGACCATCCTGGCGAACACGGTGAAACCCCGTCTCTACTAAAAAATACAAAAAAACTAGCCGGACGAGGTGGCGGGCGCCTGTAGTCCCAGCTACTCAGGAGGCTGAGGCAGGAGAATGGCGTAAACCCGGGAGGCGGAGCTTGCAGGGAGCTGAGATCTGGCCACTGCACTCCAGCCTGGGTGACAGAGCCAGACTCCATCTCAAAAAACAAAAAACAAAAAACAAACAAACAAAAAAAACAAAAAAACAAACAAAAAAAAAATTAGCCGGGTGTGGTGGCGGACGCCTGTAGTCCCAGCTACTCGGGAGGCTGAGGCAGGAGAATGCGTGAACTCGGGAGGCGGAGTTTGCAGTGAGCCAAGATAGCGCCATTGCACTCCAGCCTGGGTGACAGAGCGAGACTCCGTCAAAAAAAAAAAAAAAAAGTGCCGGCTGATATATTTTCCATTTCCAAACCCAAGGATCAGATGAGTGGAAAAACATGATTAAATCAAATAATAGTCGTATAATTTTATTATTAAAGATTTACTCTGATGAGGACATTCTGCGCTAAGTATGCTTATTTCTCAAATAGGAAAATAGTTAAGCAAAGAGATCAGTATGAACCCATAAACAAACACTGAGCAGTGCAGGCCACCTTTAAGATGCCATAGACAGTGACAGACACCTCTCTTCCTCCCTGGTAGCTCCCTTGGTAGGGATTGCAATTCAGTATGGTCAGCAATTATTTTTAAAGTGTAATTAATTAAACAAATAAAAAGCAATTTCCACCAAGCAAGTAATTCTGAAATGTCTACTTTTGGTTTCAATCAGAAATGCACTTTGTAAAAATTTTCTCAAGGTTTACACATTTATTCTAAGCACATATACACTGACCCACCATGGGTTTCACCACCCATCGTAGGTGAAAAAAAAAAGTGTAATATCTGTCGGTTTACATCATCCATATTTAATAAATTTTGATTCAATTTATAAAATGATTGTAAACGAAATTTCGAATATACTCCAAATAATTTTCATTTTTTCTGGACAAGTGAACCACATGTTGTCTTTGCTGTGTCATTATTGATATAATATGCATATGTAGTCCTCTCTGTATATAGTATAAAATAACTTGCAATAGTTTTTGTCACCCATGTAAATGTTGCCTACTATCATGTGGTATGAGAAAATCAATTCTGAAGTTACCCAGAATGCCTTAATACTTGACCACTTACCTAGTTAGAGTGTATGAATATCCTCAGGTCCTGCTATGTATTAATAACTGTGCGACCTTGGACAAGCTGTTTCTCCTCTTGGTGTCTCAGTTTCATCTTTAGAATTTTTTTTAACTTTAAGTCAACTGATTATATGCTTTAACATCTTTAGTATTTTCTAAAAGTATTTTCATCATAGGGTTCTTGTAAGATTCTGTGAACTAATCTGCATCAAACTTTACAGAATGCCTGATGCGTAGTGACTGTAGTACTTATTAGCTGTTCCTGTTATCACTGTCATCACCATTGAAACTATTAAAGTATCAAAGCAAATATCTATGTCCCTTGGCAGTACTTGTTGAATGACCCAAGTTCAAGGACACTGATAAGATTACACAAGAATAAACACTCCAAGAATCCAAAATGAAGGCTAGTTTCATTTCAGAAGGTTCAGTCACAACATTGACAGATGTTTTAGCAATCCTGGTGGCCTGCAGGTACCCAGGTCAGCCAGTGCTGGTCAGTAGTGTTTGTTATGGACTAAATTGTGTTTCCCCAAAAATTATATGTTGAAGCCTTAACCCCAGTGTGACTGTATTTTGAGATAGGGCCTTTAAAAGAGGAAATTAAGGTTAAATGAGTTCATAATAGTGGGGTCCTAATCCAATAGGATTGGTGTTCTTATAAGAAGAGGAAGGCTGGGTGTGGTGGCTCACACCTGTAATCCCAGCACTATGGGAGGCCAAGACAGGAGAATCACTTGAACCTGGGAGGCAGAGGTTGCAGTGAGCCAAGATCGCGCTATTGCACTCCAGCCTGGTCGACAAGAGCAAAACTCAAAAAAAAAAAAAGAAGAGGAAGAGGTGGGGTGGAATGACTCATGCCTGTAATCCCAGCACCTTAGGCAGCGAGGTGGGAGAACCACTTGAGGCCAGGAGTTGAAGACCAACCTGGGCAACATAGTGAGGTCCCATCTCTACAAAAAAAATTTTTTTTTAATTAGCTGGGCATTGGGGTGTGCACCTCTGGTCCCTGCTTCCCAGGAGGCTGAGGTGGGAGGATCACTTGAGCCCAACACTTTAAGGTTACAGTGAGCTATGATCGCACTACTGCACTTCAGCCTGGGTGACAGAGTGAGAACTTGAACCCCCGCCCCCCCCCAATAAAAAAGAAGAGAAAGACACAGCAGGGGCACAAGTGCACAGAAAAAAAGGCCATGTGAGGACACAGCAAGAAGGTGGCCATCTGTAAGCCAAGGAGCAAGGGCTCAGGAGGAACAAAAACTGCTGACACCTTGATCTTGAACTTCCAGCTTTAGAATTAGAAGAAAATAAATTTGTGTTGTTTAAGCCATTCAGTCTGTGGTATTTAGTTATGGTAGCCCTAGCAAACTAATACAATGTTGTTCACATCAACTAAATCCTTGTCGACTTTTTTTTAGCTTACTTGCTCTATCAGCTTTTGAAAGAGGGGAATTGAAACCTATTTCTCCCTGCAATTCTGTTGGCTTTGCTTCATGTAATTTGAAGCTCTGTTTTAGGTACATAAGTGTCTTATTTTATTTTTATTTTTTTGAGACTGAGTCTCACTCTGTCACCCAGGCTGGAGTGCAGTGGCGTGATATTGGCTCACTGCAACCTCTGCCTCCTGGATTCAAGCGATTCTCCTGCCTCAGCCTCCCAAGTAGCTGGGACTACAGGTATGCACCACCACACCTGGCTAATTTTTGTATTTTTAGCACAGACGGGGTTTCATCATGTTGGCCAGGCTGGTCTCGAACTCCTGACCTCAGGTGATCCACCTATCTTGGCCTCCCAAAGTGCTGGGATTACAGGTGTGAGCCACCACGCCTGGCCAGGTACATAAGTGTTTAGCATTGTTATGTTCTCTTGATTAATTGACTGCTTTATCATTATGGAATGGCCTTCTTTTCCATATTTTTTTGCTCTGGAATCTAAATTGATATTTATATAGCTACCCCAGCTTTCTTCCCACTGGTGTTAATACAGTGTATTTTTCCCAATGGCACACACCTGTAGTCCCAGCTACTCAGGAGGCTGAGGTGAGAAGATCGATTGAGCCCAGGAGGTCAAGGCGGCAGTGGGTGTGATCATACCACTGTACTCCAGCCTGGGCAACAGAGCAAGACCCTGTCCCCACCCCCACGTTCCCATTGAGAAAAAAAAAAAGAACACAGAGAAATTAGTGTATCCTTTTGCCAAGTTTCCCCCATAATAACATATTGCAAAACTATAGTACAATATTATGACAAAAAAATTTCTTCGATTCAAGAAGTCTACCAGGTTTTACCTCAATTCCTCCTCCCTGTGCTATGGCCTGGAAACTCTATCCCTTATCACAGCAGTGAGCTGGGACAGTCATAGGGCTCACCTTGTTTATTTCCCATTTCTCAGGGGCCACTGTCCTTCATTGCCTGATATCCAGTGTCTTTAAAACCTTTGTTTCACTTATATAGTCTGGGATTTTTTGGCTGTTTCAGATGGGAAGTTACATTTGGTCCCTGTTACTTGATTTTGGCTAGAAGCAGAAGTGCCTGTTCCTTTTCTTAATGACTGCACAATCCGCAAAACCAATACCTTGGGTGCTTTTCTCAAAGTAATGATATAATTCTGGCCAAAGTTTCTTTCTTTCTTTTTTGAGACAGGGTCTCACTCTGGTCACCCAGACTGGAGGGCAGTGGCACGATCATGGCTTGCTGCAGCCTCAAACTTCTGGGCTCAAGTGACCCTCCCATCTCAGCCTCCTGAGTAGCTGGGATTACAAGGCACGTGCCACCCCCCACCACGATTACTTTTTTTTTTTTGGTAGAGACAGGGTCTCCCTATGTTGCCCAGGCTGATCTCAAACTCCTGGGCTCAAGCGATCCTCCTACCTCAGCCTCCCAAAAAGTGTTGGGATTATAGGCGTGAGCCATTGCATCTGGCCTCAAAGCCTCTTTTTTTTTTTTTTTTTTTTGACACGGAGTCTTGCTCTGTCGGCCAGGCTGGAGTGCAGTGGTGCGATCTTGGCTCACTGCGACCTCTATCTCCTGCGCAGCTGGGACTATAGGTGCGTGCCACCAGGCCCAGATAATTTTTGTATTTTTAGTAAAGATGAGACGGAGTCTTGCTCTGTCACCCAGGCTAGAGTGCAGTGGCATGATCTCAGCTCACTGCAACCTCTGCCTCCTGGGTTCAAGCGATTCTCCTGCCTCAGCCTCCCAAGTAGCTGAGATTACAGGCCCTCAACACCATATATGGCTAATTTTGTATTTTTAGTAGAGATGGGGTTTCACCCTGTTGGCCAGGCTGGCCTCGAACTCCTGACCACAAGTGATCCACCCGCCTTGGCCTTCCAAAGTGCTGGGAGTTTGGTTTCTCTAACCAGCCGGCTCTGCGATGGAGTTGAGCGCACAGACTGTTTACTAGCGAGCATTCTTGCTATCAATGCATGTGAAAGGAAGCGGAAGAGGTAGGATTGGACAGAGGGACCATACAGCTATGATACAGTCCCTAGCACAGCCTTGGATGATCCTTCAGGAAAGCTCTGGAGCTAGGTCCATCAGAGATTTCTTGAGCTGGCTGAAGGTGACCAGGCCTTCATATCCCCTCATTGATCAGTTATGGATGTAGGCTGCCCTGGGAAGGGTATGCCCTTGCACAAGGAGGCTTTCTGCAGCTAAGGCCACTCCTGAAGGGGCTGGCAACTGAGAGCTATCTGCTCACAGCACTGCCAGTGCTGGGAAAACAAGCCCCTGCTTGAAGTGGGATCCAGGAGGCACATCAGAGTGTCTACCTCAGGTAGGTTGGTCTTAATTGACACCTGAGGACAAGTCATTCTAATTGGGAGTTCCTAACCTTGGACAGTGAGCTAACATTTGATCAGAAAGGTCTCACTGTAGGCTGGGCGCAGTGGCTCATGCCTGTAATCCCAGCACTTTGGGAGGCCCAGGCGAGTGGATCACTTGAGGCCGGGAGTTCGAGACCAGCCTGGCCAACATGGTAAAACCCCGTCTCTACTAAAAATACAAAAATTAGCCAGGCATGGTGGCTCATGCTTGTAATCCCGGCTACTCGAGAGGCTGAGGCAGGAGAATCACTGGAACCCGGGAGGCGGAGGTTGCAGTGACTCAAGATCATGCACTGCACTCCAGCCTATGTGACAGAGTGAGACTCAGTCTCAAAAAAAAAAGAAAGGTCTCACTGTGGAAGGCTGCTAATGGTTGTTGATCTACCATGCAACACTGGAGGCTTTGATAATTTGTAAAATGAGCATTTTAAATGTCTTTTCATTTGCAACATTAGTGCTTGTTATTAGCTTGTGGATGTTAGAAATGGGCTCCCACAGGTCAAATGACTGGGGTTTAAGATCTGTGCACCAACTAAAATATTTAGAGAAATCCTGCACGGGCATGACCCACATAGTAAAGAGATGCCTCCTTAGGCTTGGTTGGACATGTGTTTGCATCTCTGGCTGACAGAGAGTGTGTATCTTTAAAGTTAATAGATATCGCCAAGCTGTTTCCAATGACAATACACCTATTGACAGTTCCATCAGACTTTTACATGTTTGGCAATCTTTTTTTTTTTTTGAGATGGAGTCTGGCTCTGTTGCCAAGCTGGAGTACAGTGGTGCGATCTTGGCTCACTGCAACCTCTGACTCCCTAGTTCACCTGCCTCAGCCTCCTGAGTAGCTGGGATTACAGGCACGTGCCACCACGCCCAGCAAATTTTTGTATTTTTAGTAGAGATGGGGTTTTACTATGTTGGCCGAGATGGTCTCAATCTCCTGACCTCTTGATCCACCCGCCTCGGCCTCCCAAAGTGCTAGGATTACAGGCGTGAACCACCCGCTCCCAATCATGTTTGACAATCTTATTGTGGTTTTAATGTGCAATTTCCTTGTTTCTAATGAGACAGAGCCCTTTTTCACATGTTTAGATGTCATCTGAACTTCCTTCATTGTGAGTTGCCGATAGTTATTCTTTTCCATTGCGTTTCTTCTTTTTATATTCATTTACAAAAACTCCATTATTTACTAAAGGCTTTATAGTTAGTTCTGCCTTTCTTTCTTTATTTCTTTCTCTTTCTTTCTTTCTTTCTCTTTCTTTCTTTCTTTCTTTCTTTCTCTCTCTCTCTCTTTTTTTTTTTTTTTTTCTGAGATACTGTTTCACTCTGTCACCCAGGCTAGAGTGCAGTGGTGCAGTCATGGTTCACTGCAACCTCTGCCTTACAGGTTCAAGCGATTCTGGTGCCTCAGCCTCCTGAGTAGCTGGGACTACAGGTGTGTGCCACTAGGCCCAGCTAATTTTTTAATTTTCAGTAGAGATGAGGTCTCACTATGTTGCCCAGGCTGGTCTTGAACTCCTGAGCTCAAGTGATTCCCCCATCTCAGCCTCCCTAAGTGCTGGGATTACAGGCATGAGCCACCATGCTGGGCCTAGTTCTGCCTTTCACGTTCAGATCTATAATATCCTGTGAGGTGATGTTTGGTGGATAGTGTGCAATAGGGAACGAATTTTAGTGGTTTTTTTTTCCCTATAGATATGCAATTGGGCTCAGAATCTTTTTTTCTTTTTTTTTTTTTTTTTGAGACGGAGTCTCGCTCTGTCGCCCAGGCTGGAGTGCAGTGGCGCGATCTCGGCTCACTGCAAGCTCCGCCTCCTGGGTTCATGGCATTCTCCTGCCTCAGCCTCCCGAGTAGCTGGGACTACAGGCGCCCGCCACCACGCCCGGCTAATTTTGTTTTGTATTTTTTAGTAAAGACGGGGTTTCACAGTGTTAGCCAGGATGGCCTCGATCTCCTGACCTCGTAATCCGCCCACCTCTGCCTCCCAAAGTGCTGGTATTACAGGCGTGAGCCACTGCGCTCGGCCTTTTTTTTTTTTTTTTCTTTTTAGACAGGATCTCACTCTGTCACCCAGGCTGGAGTGCAGTAGTGCAATCATAGCTCACTATAACCTTGAACAACTGGGCTCAAGTGATCCTCCCACCTCAGGATCCTGAGTAGCTGGGACTACAGGTACACGCCACCACAGCCAGGTAATTTTCTTATTGTTTGTAGAGACAGGGTTTTGCCATGTTGCCAAGGCTGGTCTTGAGCTCCTGGCCTCAAACAATCCTCCTGCCCCAGCCTCCCAAAGCACTGGGATTCCAGGCATGAGCCACCTCACCCAGCTGAGAACCATTGTTTTGAAAGGTCTGCCCTTCCCCATTGCTCTGTAATAACACCTTGATCACAGACCAAGGGTCCATGCTGGGCATGCTGCTGTGCCTTCCATCCAGCTTCATTTATCTGCTTGTCTATCCCTGCAGCAGTACCACGCTGTGCTAAGTTATATATGCTCTGACATCTGGTGGAACAAGTTCCTTCAAACTTGCTTTTCTTTAAGAAGAACATCTATGCAATGTTCTTTTTTTTTTTTTTTTTGACAGTCTCGCTCTATCG
Source organism: Macaca fascicularis (assembly GCF_037993035.2). NCBI lineage: Eukaryota > Metazoa > Chordata > Mammalia > Primates > Cercopithecidae > Macaca > Macaca fascicularis. Next base: position 47,645,667 of record NC_088395.1, on the reverse strand, counting down.
CCAAGGCTGGAGTGCAGTAGCGTGATCTTGGCTCACTGCAACCTCCACCTCCCAGGTTCAAGCAATTCTCCTGCCTCAGCCTCCCAAGTAGCTGGGACTATAGGCGCCCACCACCATGCCCAGCTAATTTTTTTTTTGTATTTTTGTATTTGTATTATTTTGTATTTGTAGAGATGGGGTTTCACTATGTTGGCCAGGCTGGTCTTGAACTCCTGACCTCGTGATCCGCCCACCTCAGCCTCCCAAAGTGCTGGAATTACAGGCGTGAACCACAGCACCCGGCCCATCTATGCAATATTCCAAGCCCACCCCTAGCAGGTCCTGAAGTAAGAATCCAAATAGAAGCCACATACCACATATATTAATATTTACAAGTTATTAATAAAACTAAAAATTTCCATCCCTTCCCTGGAACCCCAAGCAACCACCAATTATTTATTTATTTTTTATAGAGATGGAGTCTCACTATGTTGCCCAGGCTAGTCTTGAAGTCTTGGCCTCAAGTGATCCTCCCACCTCAGCCTCCCAAAATGCTGGGATTACAGGCATGAGCCATCGTGCCCAGCCTTCCACTGATCTTTTATTCCCTCATTAGTTTCACCTTTTCCAAAAATGTCATATACTTGGAATCACAGTATTTAACCTTTTAAACTGGCTTCTTTCACTTAACAATATTCATTTAAATATCATCTGAGTCTTTTCATGGCTTAATAGCTAATTTCTTCTGTCTATTTTAGAACATCTAAATTTTTAATCCTTTATTTACAGGTTACCTACATCACTTTTAATTAAGAAAACTAGCAGCTGAGTGCAATGGCTCACACCTGTAATCCCAGCAATTTGGGAGGCCAAGGTGGAAGGATTGCTTGAGCCCAGGATTTCAAGACCAGCCTGGGCAACAGAGCAAGATCCTGTCTCTACAAAAAAATTAAAAATTAGCTGGGTGTGGTGATTGCCTGCCTGTGGTCCCAGCTACTTGGGAAGCTGAGGTGAGAAGATCTCTTGAGCCCCGGAGGTTGAGGCTGCGATGAGCTGTGATCACACCCCTGCACCCCAGTCTAGACGACACAGGGAGACTATCTCTAAACAAAAGCATACAGGGTAAAATTTTAGCAAGTGAGGAATCTGGATAGAAGATATACAGTTCTTTGTTCTATTCCTACAAGTTTTCTGTTTGAAATTATTTCAAAATAAGCGGATTTTATTTATTTATTTATTTATTTATTTATTTATTTATTTAGAGGCAGAGTCTCGCTTTGTCACCCAGGCTAGAGTGCAATGGCATGATCTTGGCTCACTGCAACCTCCACCTCCCACGTTCAAGGAATTCTCCTGTCTCAGCCTTCAAAGTAGCTGGGATTATAGGCACACACCACCACCCCTGGCTAATTTTTGTATTTTTAATAGAGATGGGGTTTCACCATATTAGCCAGGGTGGTCTCGATCTCCTGACCTCATGATCCACCCAGAGTGCTGGGATTACAGGTGTGAGCCACCACGCCCAGCCTTATTTTATTTTATTTTAATTTATTTTATTTGAGACAAAGTCTCGCTCTGTCGCTCAGGCTGGAGTGCAGTGGTGCGATCTTGGCTCACTGCAACCTGCGCCATCTGGGTTCAAGAGATTGTGCCTCAGCCTCCCGAGTAGCGGGACTACAGGAGCTTGCCACCACACCTGGCTAATTTTTGTATTTTTAGTAGAGATGGGGTTTCACCATGTTGGCCAGCCTGGTCTCAAACTCCTGACCTCAAGTGATCTGCCCGCCTTGGCCTCCCAAAGTGCTGGGATTACAAGCATGAGCCACTGCGCCTGGCACAAAATAAGCATTTTAAAATGCAAAATAAAATATGGTGGAAAAGACAAGAAATCCCCTATCTTGGAGCTAAAGAATGCCTACAAACATACTTATTCTGTATGTCCACATATATGTACATAGGCCTTCCATGTCAGCAGGTTTGACTCAAGGGTTTCCTGGCCCTTCTTTGCACTCGCAGTTTAGGGAAGCCCTCCGTGTCTGCAATGGGTTTGATGACTGGGCCCATCCACGGGTACTGAGGAAGGCAATGCCCAGAGGGCAGAGGCCAGTTAAGGTCCAGGGAGATGAGATCTCCCTGAAGAATAGTTGGAGGACCAAAGAATGAGTGGAGCTTAGCCAAGTGACAGCTGGGGTTGGAGTGATAGTAACAGTTCCAGTTTCCTAAGAAGAAGGACTTGTGATCTAGATGAGGTCCCTTTTTCTTCAGAGGGTTGGGGAGTTCATGATATGAAAAGTACCCGAATCTCTAAATATTTGTGGAATAAATGGGTAAATGATCCTTTCATTCAAAATATACTTTAATGACAGAAAGTCATCAGACAGGGTCTCCTCCTCCTCCTTGAAATCAAGATAAAAATAACGGCACTTCATGGTGCACTTTTTTTCATTTCTTTCTGGAAAAGATATCTGTACCCTCTGCACATAAGTGGGTGCTTCTACTTTTTGGCTACAAGGGTTAAAATGATCAGTTATATATAGGCTAAATAAATCACTGTCTTATATAGTATTTTACACATAAGCACCCACTTGTGTTCTAAAAATTCTTTTAATACAGATTTTTAAAAATTGCTCCAAGTGTTTTTTAGACATATATTTACTTCCTGTCTCTTCCTTTTTCTTTTTTTTTTTTTTTTTTTTTTTTGAGACAGAGTCTCGCTCTGTCGCCCAGGCTGGAGTGCAGTGGCACGATCTCAGCTCACTGCAACCACCGCCTCCCAGGTTCAAGCAATTTTCGTTCCTCAGCCTCCCAAGTAGCTCGGATTACAGGCGCCTGACACCATGCCCAGCTAAGTTTTGTATTTTTGTAGAGAGAGGGTTTCACCGTGTTGGCCAGGCTGGTCTTGAACTCCTGACCTCAAATAATCCACCCACCTCGGCCTCCCAAAGTGCTGGGATTCAAGGCATGAGCCACCGCACTCAGCTGCTTTTTCAAACTATATTTTCTCTTTTTGAAAAGAGAATATTCAAAACAAAGGAAACACAATAATGGTGTAAAATCTGGGAAATTAAAGAATGGAGCGAAATAAGCCATAATCTCTTTAGTAATTTACCGTTGCGATATATTCCTTTTTAATGCATTTCTTTTCTGAAGCCTTTATATGTCTCTGTATCTTTTAAATACATTTTAAAATGAGAATAGGAATCTGAGGGGAGTAAAAGCTGTAATATAAAATACGTGCAGGCTCATTCACATGATGGAAATCTTTTCCAGAGCCACTGGGTATTCTTAGAAACTATTTGTAGTTTCTAGACCAAAAGGAAGCGCAGACACCGTCAGTCGTTAGCTGACCGGCTGCAACTGGAACCTGAGAGCCCTTTGGCTGGAGTGTGGGAGGAGAGAAATTCTCGTTCCTGATTTGCTGACTGGTGTCTGCAGTGTCTTCTGTGTATGCCTGACTGTCACTCAGAATACGGGGCCCTCTGCTGGGCTATGTGGAAAATTCCATCCAGGGAATTTTCTGGAAAGAACCAAGCCATGGAGAATGTAGGGGAAATATTCCAAGAACCAAAGAAAACAACTAAGTACTCATTTGACTTGATACAAGTTGGAAACTGCTTGGCAGATACAATATTGAGGTGGTCAAATCAGAAAGCTCACCCCCCTACACACACGTCCACCCTCCTTTTTGTTATAAACATCTGAGATGTACTGATGTGTGAAGTTTATTTTTAAAAGTTAATGACTAAAATGGGCCGGGCATAGTGGCTCACGCCTGTAATCCCAGCACTTTGAGAGGCTGAGGTGGGTGGTGGTGCACACTTGTCATACCATCTACTCCGGAGGTTGAGGTAAGAGAATTGCTTGAACTCTGGAGGTGGATGTTTCAGTGAGCTGAGATCGTGCCACTGCACTCCATCCTGCTCGACAGAGACTCTCTTAAAAAAAAAAAAAAAGAGTTAATGACTCAAATAGTACACTTTTATCATCACTCTGGAAAGAAAACTGTGTAATTTTTAACATTCATAAGTTTATTATCTTCAAAATCTAAATGAACTTTTGTTTTTTGTTTTATTATTATTATTATTATTATTATTATTATTATTATTTTGGGACAAGGTCTCGCTCTGTCACCTAGACTGGAGTACAGTGGCGCTGTCATAGCTGACTGCAGCCTTGAACTCATGGGCTCAAGCCATCCTCTCACCTCAACATCCCCCCCACCAACTGGAGCCCCACCACCACCTCAGCTCCCCCACCAGTAGCTGGGACTACAGGTGTGCACCACCACACTTCGCTAATATTTTTTTATTATCTTTGTAAAGACGAGGATCTCTCTATGTTGCCCAGGCTGGTCCCAAACTCCTGGGCTCAAGTGATCTTCCATCCTCGGTCTCCCAAAGTGCTGGGATACAGGCATGAGCCATCGCACCCAGCCTCGTGTTTTTAAATATTAAACTTTCTATCCACCTGGAGTAGTGTAAAATTGTTCTGTGATTCGGCAGTTTTCTTCTCAGAATCACTTGTCTCTAGCTACATGTTGAAGCAGAGAATGTCGTGAAACCATTGGTTTAGGTGCTGGGAACCCTTCGATTAGAACCTTTAGACGTTACTGGTTGGTGTTGGTGTTGGTGTGGGCTCATTCTTTGCTCCTCATATAACCCAGTTAGTTAAGATATTAACAAAAGAGAAGAGGGTAATATCTAAATATAGACTTTTATATAATGAGATACTAATACATCCATTAAAACAAATGAACTCACTTGGAAAGATGCCATTATTTTATTGCCAAGTGAATAAAAATAGCTTGCAGAGCAAGTACTCACTGATCTCATTTTCCTTAAAAAAATTATCTTGGTATAAGATCAGCAAAATGTACCAAAGCACAGGCAAAGAATTAAAATTTTAGGGGGCCTAATTCATCAATTTTTTTCATGACTTCCAATTTGTCAATTATAAAAATATTTTCCCTGGCTGGGCGTAGTGGCTCACACCTGTAATCCTAGCACTTTGGGAGGCCGAGGCAGGTGGATTGTCTGAGCTCAGGAGTTTGAGACCAGCCTGGGCAACATGGTGAAACCCCGTCTCTACTAAAAATACCACAAAAAAAAAAAAAAAATTAGCTGGGCGCGGTGGTGGGCACTTGTAGTCCCAGTTACTTGGGAGGCTGAGGCAGGAGAATTGCTTGAACTCGAGAGGCGGAAGTTGCAGTGAGCTGAGCTGAAGCCACTGCACTCCAGCCTGGGCAACAGAGCAAGACTCTGTTTCCAAAAAAAAAAAAAAAAAAAAAAAATCCCTTGTTTTAATGTAATACTCCCAAGTTTGTTGATTGGTTTTATTTTGATTTTTTATTTTACATTTAAAGCTTCTATCCAGATGGAATTTACTTTGGCATGAGGAGTAAGATAGATATTGAATTTTCTTTTTTATTTCCCCACGTAACTACTAGGGGACCCTAGAAATAATTGAAAGTTATTTGACTTTCTCAGGAAAATAGCACTTTGAAGTTCTCAGTTAATGAAAGCTTTCAAAGGAAGAAAAATTTCAGAACCCTTTAAATATTGCACTTAACTGGGCATGGTGGCTAGCACCTGTAATCTCAGCTACTCCAGAGGCTGAGGCAGGAGGATTGCTTGAACCTGGGAGGCAGAGGTTGCAATGAACCGAGACGGAGCCACTACACCAGCCTGGGCAACAGAGGGAGACTCTGTCCGTGAATTAGGCCATTCTTGCATTGCTATAAAGAAATACCTGAGACTGGGTAATTTATAAAGAAAACAGGCTTAATTGGCTCACAGTTTTGTACAGGACTGTACAGGAAGGAGCCTGGGGAGGCCTCAAGGAGCTTTTACTCATGGCGGAAGCCAAAGTGGGAACAGGTATCTTACATGGCAGAGCGAGAGCAAAGGGTGGGGAGGTGCCACACACTTTAAACAACCAAATATCTCTTGAAGTAAACCCACTCACTATCATGAGGACAGCACCAAGCCATGAAGGATCTGCCCCCATGACCCAATCACCTCCCACCAGGCCCCACCTCAAACACTGGGGATTACAATTCAACATGAGCTTTGGCAAGGACATATATTCAAACTATATCACCCCATCGCTAAAGAAAAATTTTAAATAAATAAGTAAAAATAAATGTCTGCACTTTTTGTTTTGTTTTGCTTTTTGAGACGGAATTTCACTCTTGTTGCCCAGGCTGGAGTGCAGTGGCGCGATCTCGGCTCACTGCAACCTCCGCCTCCTGGGTTCAAGCAATTCTCCTGCCTCAGCCTCCCAAGTAGCTGGGATTACAGGCATGCGCCACCACCCCAGCTAATTTTGTATTTTTAGTAGAGACTGGGTTTCACCATGTTGGTCAGGCTGGTCTCAAACTGCTGACCTCAAGTGATCCACCTGCCTCGGCCTCCCAAAGTGCTTGGATTACAGGCGTGAGCCACCGCACCCAGCCTATATCTGCACTTTTTAAGTAGTAAGATGTAGAGGAAGAAAATGCCATAGAACAGGCAATTAAGCTAATCAGTACAAAAACAGAACAATGCCAGGATATTTTGTGAATAGAGATAAGCCACACCACCTTGAAATTATGAAATATGAGTGGACATGGTGGCTCACGCCTGTAATCCCAGCATTTTGGGAGGCCGAGGTGGGCAGATCACCTGAGGTCAGGAGTTTGAGACCAGCCTGCCAACATGGTGAAACCCTGTGTCTACTAAAAATACAAAATTAGCCTGGCCTGGTGGCACATGCCTGTAATCCCAGGTACCCGGGAAGCTGAGGCAGGAGAATCACTTGAACCCAGGAGACAGAGGTTGTGGTGAGCCGAGATCACGCCATTGCACTCCAGCCTGGGCAACAAGAGCAAAACTCTGTCCCAAAAAAAAAACAAAAACAAAAAAAAAAACAAAAAACCTGATATATGCTATTTTGGCATCAAAAACTCCAAGTTGGAAAGGCAGAGAAAGCCTTTCATTGCCTTCATATTAAGTTTGTAAGAGAAGAGCCATTTAAAATAATTAATAATACCAGTAAATTTTGCTCTCTGGCTTTGAGCAAACAGAATGGAAGGGAAATAACTGTAATATGTAGGGTTTTTTTTTTTTTTTTTTTTTTTTTTTTTTTAGCTATTTATTGGGTAAAAGTGTTGGGTAAAAACATTACTGAATAGTTTTGAATCACTTTGATGATGAAACAAACTATTCTCAGACACTTTAGCTGCATCTACTCATATATTACATTGAATATATTAATCACAAATAATTTATATATATATGATAAGGAAAATAATTATTTTCCTGTAAATTAGTGTAGGGGCAGAAAGAGGATGATCCCTTTCCTTACTCATCATAAGAGTCATGACTGACATCCCTATAACAAAGACTGGTTAACAAGAGAAAAGCATGACAAATTTATTTGATTATTGTTTTATGTGACACAGGAGGCTTCACATCGAAGACCTAAAGATATAAGGGAAACCATCTTTTTTTTTTGAGACAGAGTCTCGCTCATGTTGCCCAGGCTGGAGTGCAATGGCACAATCTCGGCTCACTGCAACCTCTGCCTCCTGGGTTCAAGCAATTCTCCTGCCTCAGCCTCCCAAGTAGCCAGGATTACAGGTGCCCACCACCATGCCCAGCTAATTATTTTTGTAGGTTTAGTAGAGACAGGGTTTCACCATGTTGGCCAGGCTGGTCTCGAACTCCTGACCTCAGGTGATCCACCCACCTCGGCCTCCTAAAGTGCTGGGATTACACATGTGAGCCATTGCACCCAGCCTTATCTCAACTTTTATATTGATTACATGTTGAAATGATAACATTATACATTAAAATTATTTTAAAAAATCAGTAGTTTGCGGAAAGGCACTTTGAGATCTTGTAAACATCCTGTTCCTCATCAAATTTTCAATGCATTCATGTATTTATATCAGTATGGACTCATGGTTCCCTATTTTATTCTATGAGTTATAGGTTATTTTTTATTTTAAAAAATTTATATTCTTTTCATCACATAAATTGGGATAGTGAAGAATGAAGTACTGCAGCAGATCTGAATAGTCATACAAGTGAGTATGTAAAATATATGTTAGTTACACCAGAGCATGAAGAGTGAAATTCTCATGAGCTAAACATTCACATGATGGATTTTACGATGTTACTCTAAGAAGTCCACCTAGCATTTCCAGTTGAGCACATCCTTCCTAGGTGAAATGATAGAAAGAATAACAAACCCTTGAGTGCTAGCTCTGTATCAGGTGCTGTCCTAAGCAATTCCACATATGAACTCACCTACATTTCACAGATAAGAAAACTGAGGCTCGGAGGAAGGCAATAACTTAGCCAGGGCCACAGCACAAGTGTGGGCCAGAGCCAAGATTCGAACCCAGACAGTGTGGCTCCCACCACCATGTTCTTGCTTGTTGTTCTCTTCTGTATCCAGAAGATTCCTTCCTGCCCCACCTTGTTCTCACCACTCTCTGGTTACTTCTATGTAGCCATGGTCTAAACCAGTTACACAATCATCCTAGGTGAGCTGCACATTTTTAAAACTTTGATTTTGAGATCAGTGTCAATTCCCATGCAATCGCAAGAATAATACAGAGAGATCCTATGTGCCCTTCACCCAGTTTCCTCCAATGGTGACACCTTCTAGAACAACAGCACAATATCACAACCGGGATGTGGCCATTGACACAACCCTGGGATGTCTCCTGTTGCCCTTTCACAACCACACCTGCTACCCTTGTGCCTGCCATCTATCCCCTCCACGTTCCTAATCCCTGACACTAATCCGTTCTCTATCTCTAGAATGTTGTCATTTCATGACTGTTATAGAACTTGAGTTATACAATATGTGACCTGTTGGATTTGACTTTTTTCACTCAGCATAGTTCCCTGGAGATTCATCCAAGTTGTTGCATGTATCAACATTTTGTACCTTTTTTTTTCTTTTTTTGAAACAGGGTCTCACTCTGTCACTCAGGCTGGAGCGTAGTGGCTCGATCATGGCTCACTGCAACCTCCGCCTCCCAGGCTCAAATGATCCTCCCACCTCAATCAACCTCCCAAATAGCTGGGATTGCAAGTGCAAACCACCACACCAGGGTAATTTTTGTATTTTTTGTAGAGACGGGGTTTTGCCATGTTGCCCAGGCTGGTCTCGAACTCCTGGGCTCAAGTGATCCACCCACCTTGGCCTCCCAGAGTGCTGAGATAACAGGCATGACCACTGCACCCAGCCCATCTTGTTCCTTTTTCTTGTTGAATAGTATTCCACAGTATGGATGTACCATGGTTTGTTTAACCATCCGCCTATTGAAGAATGTCTGGGTTGTTTCCAGTCGTTCATTATTTCTAACATAGCTGCTATGAACATTAATGTACAGGTTTTTATGTGAATATAGGTTTTCATTTCTCAAGGATGACTGCCCAAGAGTGCAATTGCTAGGTTATATGGTAATTGCATGTTTAGTTTGTAAGAAACTGCCAGACTGTAGGGACCATTTTATATTCCCACCTGCCATGCATGAGTGATCTGGTTTCTCTGCATCCTGGCCAGCATCTGGCATTGTCACTGTATTTTTTTTTTTTAAATTTTAGCCATTCTGATAAGTATGTATGACTGATAACTGATTGTGGTTTTAATTTGCATTTTCTTTTCTTTTTTTTTCTTTTTCTTTTTTCTCTTTTTTGAGACGGAGTCTCACTCTGTTGCCCAGGCTGGAGTGCAATGACGTGATCTTGGCTCACTACAACCCCTGCCTGTTGGGTTCAAGCAATTCTCCTGCCCCAGCTTCCCCAGTAGCTGGGACTACAGGTGTACACCACCATGCTGGGCTAATTTTTCTATTTTTAGTAGAGGCAGGGTTTCACCATGTTGGCCAGGCTGGTTTCGAACTCCTGAGCTCAGGTGATCTGCCCACCTCGGCCTCCCAAAGTGCTGGGATTACAGGCGTGAGCCACCACACCCAGCCTAATTTGCATTTTCTTAATGGTGAGTGATATTGAACATCTTTTCATGTGCATATTTGCCATCTGTACATTCCATTCAGTGAAATGTCTCTTTGCATCTTTTGCCCATTTTCTAAAGGGATTGTTTGCTTCTTTACTGTTGGGTTTTGAGAGTTCTTTTTTATATTCTAGATACTAGCCTTTTGTCAAATATGTCGTTTACAAATATTTTCTCACAGCCTATAGCTTGTCTTTTCACAGAGCAAAAGTTTCTAATAATCAAATTTCCCTTTTATGAATTGTGTTTTTTGTCTTCTAAATTCTTTTTGCCTAGCCCTAATCCCAAAGATACTGTCCTAGGTTTTTCCCTAGAAGCATTATAGTTTTACACTTCACATTTAAGTCAATGATCCATCCATTTGGAGTTAATTTTTGTACTAAGTGTGATTTAGGTGCAGGTTCCTTTTTTGGTTTTTGTTTGTTTGTTTTTGCTATTGGATGTCCTATGGCTCCAGCATTATTTGTTCCACTGAATTACTTTTGTACCTTTGTCAAGAATCAGTTGGCAGCCCAGCCCGGGCAACATGGCAAAACTCCGTCTCTACAATAAATAAAAAAATTAGCCAGGCATGGTGGTGTGTGCATATAGTACCAGCAACTTGGGAGGCTGAGGTGGGAGGATCACCTGAGTCCTGGAGGTCAAGGCTGAAGTGAGTTGTGATCACACCACTGCACTCCAGGCTGGGTGACAGAGTGAGACTCAGTTGGTAACCTGGACAACATAGCAAGACCCCATCTCTACCAAAAATTAAAAAAAAAAAAAAAATAGCCAGGTGTGGTGCCAAACACCTGTAGTCCCAGCTACTTAGGAGGGTGAGGTGGGAGGATTGCCTGAGTCCAGGAGGTCAAGGCTACAGTGAGTTGTGATCATGCCATTGCACTCCAGCCTAGGTGACAGAGTGAGACCCTGTGTCTAAAAAAAAAAAAATTAAATTAAATTAAATTAAAAATAAAAATCAAAAAAATCAGTTGGGCACATTGGTATGGGTCTATTTCTGGGTTCTCTATTCTGTTCCATTGGTCTATGTGTCTATCCCTTCTCCAATACCATACTGTCTTGATTACTGTGGTTATATGGTAAACCTTAATATTGAGTAAAGTGATTCCTTCCACCATATGATCCACTTTATGTGGATTATTCCATGTAAATTTTAGAATAAGTTGGTCTGCAAAAAATTTCACTGGCATTTTGATAAGAATTGCATTGGGGCCGGGCATGGTGGCTCATGCCTGTAATCCCAACACTTTGGGAGGTTGATGTGGGAGGATCTCTTGAGCCCAGGAATTCAAGACCAGCCTGGACAACACAGTGAGACCCCATATCTACAAAAAATAGAAAATTAGTGGGTGTGGTGGTATGCACCTGTGGTGCCAGGCGCTTGGGAGGCTGAGGTGGGAGGATTGCTTGAGCCCAGGAGGCTTCTGTAGCTCCTTGTCCGGGATATGTGGGAGGCAGTAAGGGAGCTGAGGAAACTCGCTGCCATGTTGTTCCTCAAGTCCCGAGGTCACTAGGCAGTTCACCTTCTTCCCACCTTTCAGAGTCTTCCTTTGCTTGTTTGTTGGGTTGTGTACATGGATTTTTAGTTATAAGAGGGAGGACTCAGGAGGAATGGGACTATGCCACCCTGGCCAGGACTGGAAGTCCTGTAATTATGTATTTATTTTCTCCAGATTTGGCCTAGTGAGAGTCCCTTCTAACTGGCTCCTGTATTATTTTGACATGGGCCCATCGTTCTTTGAGTACTTCTTTACTCTGTGGCACAAAATGTTCCAGGCTCATCTTGTCTTTCCCTACCCCAACTCTGGAAGCAGCCATTTCTCCATGAGGCTCTGTATGCTTTAATGGGATTTGTTTGTTTATTTTTATTTATTTATTTGACAGAGTCTCGCTCTGTCACCCAGGCTGGAGTGCAGTGGCACGATCTCAGCTTACTGTAACCTCCACCTGCCGGGTTCAAGTGATTCTCCCGCCTCAGCCTCCCAAGTAGCTGTAATTACAGGCATGTGCCACCACAGCCAGCTAATTTTCGTGCTTTTTTTTTAAGTAGAGACGGGGTTTCACCATGTTGGCCAGGCTGGTCTTCAACTCCTGACCTCAAGTGATCCACCTGCCTCAGCCTCCCAAAGTGCTGGGATTATAGGCATGAGCCACTGAGCCCAGCCCTTTAGTGTGATTTAGAAACCATGGTGGGGGCTAGGAGATACCCTCCTCATGCCCCTTGGGTTGCAACACTCAGCTTTTCCTAATAGAAGGTGTGTGAAAGACAAGGTTACACATACCTCTAGTGACAGCAAGTGCACCTCTTTGCAGCACCCAAGGCCCCCATTAGGCTGACACTGGTCGCTATGAAGGTATGGGCTTGACATTGGGGTTGGGATCACACTTGGCCAACTACAGACTAGAGGGATCCTGAGAGAGCTCAGAGCTGCACCAATGGATGCCTTAGTTTGCTCGGGGAGGGGGATAGGCTCTGTGAATGAGCAAGTGAGGCTGCAGTGAGCTATGATCACACCACTGCACTCCAGCCTGGGCAACAGAGAACCTATCTCTAAGTAACAAACAAAAACCAAAAACGTAAAATGCCAGCAACCATCTAGGCACCTGATACAGGTCCTGTCCTTTAAGCCCTCATAAAATTATCTGCAGTTTTGAAAATGAGATGGGCTGGAAGATTTGCAGTTCCTAGCGAAATCGGAATTAGGAGAACTGGCCACCAGGCACTCTGGGTGTGCAGAGGGTGCCCTTGACGAAGATTCTTTGCTTGACCAAATTTTACTCAGGCCCCTGAAACTTCTCCTTGGCACATCTGCGCACTTCCTTGTAAAACCCAGTTTTAGCAAAGAGCCCGGCTAAGTCAGTGTGGCATGAACCCTCCATCCTCCGTGTCTGATTATCCTCAATCTCTGATCACCCTTGCTATCTGATCTGGTTCCTCATCTTCCACCATCCCCCAGGTGATGTGTGATGTCTGATTCCCCTGGCCTGCCTTCAGCAAGAATCCTGTTAGGTCGGTTTAGCCAGAACGCCCCTTACCCCTGATGTTTCCTCTTAGCAATTTCCACCCAAGGACCCTCACACTGCTCCTTGGCTAGACATTCCCACTGGCCCAGTTCTATACTGAAGTCTAAATATATATATTCTATATATTTTTATATACTTATATATATAACTAAAGTTATGTATATTATGTACTAGTATATATAGTATATAACATATATACTATATACTAAATATATAGTACAAATATATAAATATTTCTACAAGTATTTAAACTTTATATAAATGGTGTCAGCATATGTGTTCTTATGCCATGTGCCTTATTCCTCTCAATATATATCCCAGAGATTAGCGCTTTCTTGGTTTCATTGCAAATAACATTCCGTGGGTTGTATGTTTCACTTAAAAAATGGTATGTTGTGATTAACAAAACTTTTTAATTTGAATATAGATGAATCAGATTATTCTTTCCTAGGCAGTTGGTGTGGTTATATCTAATTTAAGGAATTCTTTTCTACCCTGAGTTTATAAAGCTATTCCCTTGCAATTTCTTCTATGATATTTCAAATATTTCACATTTGCGTTTCAATCCCTCTAAAACTGATTGGTATGTAAAGTGTGAAGTAGGGGCCAGGTGTGATGGCTCACACCTGTAATCCCAGTGGCAGGAGGATCCCTTGAGGCCAGGAGTTCAAGATCAGCCTGGGTGACATAGCAAGACCCCCATCTCTACAGACAAAAATTTTAAATAAAATTACCTGAGTGTGGTGATGCTTGACTGTAATCCCAGCTACTCTGGAGGCTGAGGCAGGAGGATCACGTGAGCCCAGGAGTTTGAGGCTGCAGTGAGCCATGTTTGTTCCACTGCACTTCAGCCTAGGTGACAGAGCAATACTCTGTCTCTAAAATAAAATAAAATTAAATTAAATTAAAATTAAAGTGCAAAGTAGGGGTCCTATTACATTTTTCCCTCATAGATACCCGATTGTTCCAGGTATTTATGTGAATATCCGTGCTTTCCCACTGACCTACTGTCCATCTCTGTCATAAGATCAGTGGCTCTAGACAGGTCTATTTCTGGGTACTCCCCTTTTTCCTTCCTTGGGATGTTTGTGTTTCCTTTCAACAATATCACACTGCTTGGTTACTACATCTTTATAATAAATCTGAAATCTTATGAGCAGTTTCCTCTACCTCACTTGTTTTAAGAACTGTCTTAGGCCTTTACGCTTCTTGATTAATTTTAAAGTCCACTTGTGGGCCGGGCACAGTGGCTCACGCCTGTAATTCCAGCACTTTGGGAGGCCGAGGCAGGCGGATCACCTGAGGTTGGGAGTTCCAGACCAGCCTGACCAACATAGAGAAACCCCTTCTCTATTAAAAATACAAAATTAGCTGGGCGTGGTGGCGCATGCCTGTAATTCCAGCTACTCAGGAGGCTGAGGCAAGAGAATCGGGAGGCGGAGGTTGCGGTGAGCCGAGATCACACCATTGCACTCCAGCCTGGGCAACAAGAGTGAAACTCCGTCTCAAAAAAATAAATAAATAAAGTCCACTTGTGAAGTTCCTCAGGAAATCTTTTGAAAACTTTGCCTGAAATGGCACTGAATCTAAGATTCATCCAGTGAGACTCGATATCTTACTGATATTGACTCTTCACATGGAGGAATGTGGTGTAACTCTCTCCATTTGCTTAGTTCTCCTTCTCTATCTTTCCACAGAATGCTATAATTTGGCCATAAAAGTTGATTCTGGGCTGGGCATGGTGGCTCACACCTGTAATCCCAGCACTTTGGGAGGCCAACGCGGGCAGATAACCTGAGGTCGGGAGTTTGAGACCAGCCTGCCCAACATGGAGAAACTCCATCTCCACTAAAAATACAAAATTAGCCTGGCCTGGTGGCACATGACTGTAATCCCAGGTACTCAGGAGGCTGAGGCAGGAGAGTAGCTAGAACCTGGGAGGTGGAGGTTGTGGTGAGCCGAGATCCCGCCATTGCACTTCAGCCTGGTCAACAAGAGCGAAACTCCGTCTCAAAAAAAAAAAAAGAAAAAAAAAGTTGATTCTGGAGACAAGTGCATGCATCCAAGGCCTGGCTCTGTTTAGGAGTTTGACTGTGGGAAAATGGCACTTGTCTCCAGAATCAACTTTTATGGCCAAATGATAGCATTGGGAATAATGGTATTGATTTCATGGGACGGCTTTGAGGATTAGACATGTACATAAAATACTTGGAGTGGTGCAGGCCACAGTAATCACTATAATTATTGCCATCATTCTTCCCAGATTTATTTCTAGGTCCTTATGTTTTTGGCTGCTGTTGTAGATGCTATGGTATTTTTTACTTTTTAGTGCAGTTTTAGGTTCACAGCAAAATTGAGCAGAAGGTATAGAGAGTTCCCGTATATCCCTTTCCTCAACGCATGCACAATCTCTACCACTATCACCCTCTCTCACCAGAGTGGTACATTTGTTCCAATCAGTGAACTAACATTGACACATCACTATCACCTAAAGTCCATAGTGTGCTTTAGGGTTTACTCTTGGTGTTTTACATTCTGTGGTTTGGGTTTGGTTTGGACAAATGTATAATGCATGTTTCCACCATTATAGTATCATACAGAAGAGTTCCACTGCCCTAGAAATCCTCCATGCTCTGTTTATTCATCCCTCCCTCCCTCCAGCCCCTGACAACCACTGATCTTTTTTTTCTTTTCTTTTCTTTTCTTTTCTTTTCTTTTTTTCTTTTTGAGGCAGGGTCTGACTCTGTCACTCAGGCTGGAGCACAGTGGCATGATCACAGCTCACTGCAGCCTCCAACTCCTGGGTGCAGGCAATTCTCCTGCCTCGGCCTCCAAAGCTGGGACCACAGGTGTGTGCCACCATGCCCAGCTAATTTTTTTATTTTTTGTAGAGATTGGGTTTCACCATGTTGCCCAGGCTGGTCTGGAACTCCTGGGCTCAAGCAATCCTCCTGCCCTGGCCTCCCAAACTGCTAGGATCACAGGCGTGTGCCACTGTTCCCAGCCTCAACTATATTTTCTAAATGTTTATTTCTAGTGTATAGGAATGCAAGCGATTTTGAGATATCTAGCCTATATTACAGCAACTTTGCTGAAGTCTCTCATTTCTAAAACTTTCTCTGTAGAGTCTTCAGTTTTCTGTATAGACAATCATAACTTCTGAAAATCACAGTATTTTTTCCTTTTTTCCTATCCTTACACCTATTATATCCCCCTTTTTTCTTCCTGCCCTAGTTAAGACCTTCAGTAAAATATTGGACAGAATGGGTGATAACGGTTACCCACATGCTTGTCTATTTCTTGGTCTTCATCTTCCTTTCATCTCCAACCTTTCCTGTGGTATTACTGTCACTCTGCCTCAAGTACACCATTTATAAGTTAGTTTAGTGATAGTCTGTTGGTAATAAACTTGCTTTGACCATATTTTCTGAAATGTATTTTGCCTGCATCTTTTGTTGGGTACACGCATTTAAAAAATCATCTTTATTGGGGTATACTTGACATATGATAAACTATATATATTTAAAGGTTACTCTTTGATAAGTTTGATGTACACATCAGTGAAACCATCACCATAGTGAAGATAGTGAACATGGCCGGGCGCAGTGGCTCACACCTGTAATCCTAGCACTTGGGGAGGCCAAAGAGGGCGGATCACCTGAGGTCGGGAGTTCAAGACCAGCCTGGCCAACATGGTGAAACCCCATCTCTACTAAAAATACAAAATTAGCCGGGTGTGGTGGCACACGCTTGTAATCCCAGCTACTTGGGAGGCTGAGGCATTAGAATTGCTTGAACCTGGGAGGCGGAGGTTGCAGTGAACCGAGATCGCGCCATTGCACTCCAGCCTGAGTAACAAGAGCAAAACTCCATCTCGAAAGAGGAAGGAAGGAAGGAAGGAAGGAAGGAAGGAAGGAAGGAAGGAAGGAAGGAAGGAAGGAAGGAAGGAAGGCAGGCAGGCAGGAAGGCAGGAAGGAAGGAAGGGAGGGAGGGAGGGAGGGAGGGAGGGAAAGGAAAGAAACAAAAGATACCGAGCATATCCTTCACCTCCAAAAGTTTCCTTGCTTCTGTGTAATCCATTCTGCCCCTTTCTGTTCCCGCCGTCTGCCAGGCAGCCACCAATCTGCTTTCTGTAACCATAGATTCACTGGCACTTTCTAGAATTCTATATAAATGGAATCATACAGTATATGCACTTTCTTGTGTGGCTTCTTTCATGCAGCATTACTATTTTGAGATTCATCAGTGTCATTGTGTGTGTCAATATTCTTTCTTTTTTATTGCTGAGTAGTATTTCGTTGTATGGCTGTTCCACAGTTTATCCACTTGTTGATGGACATTTGGATCATTTCTCATTTTTATCTATTACAAATAAAGCTGCTATGAACATTCATGTAAAGCAGTATATAGTAATTTTATTTATCTGATCATTTTTGTGGATTAACATGTAAGACTGCATTTGAAGAATAATATCTAATATATTAATAACATCTATTCCAACACCATGAACAAATACTTTTTGTTGAATTTTTTTGGTCTTTTTTTGAAACAGGGTCTCTCTCTATTTCCTAGGCTGGAGTGCAGTGGTGGGATCACTGCTCACTGCAGCCTCCAACTCCTGGGTTCAAGCGATCCTCCTGCCTCAGCCTCCTGAGTAGCTGGGACTACAGGAACATGCCACCATGTCTGGCTTTTATTTTATTTTTTCTTTAGTAGAGACAGAGTCCAATTCTGTCATCCTGGCTGGAGTGCAATGGTGCAATCATAGCTCACTGCAGCCTCAAACTCCTGGGTTCAAGTGATCCTCCCACCTTGGCCTCCCAAGTAGCTGGGACTATAGGTGCACACCACCATGCCCAGCTAATTTTTCAAAACTTTTTGTGGAGACAGGGTTTAACTTTGTTGCCCGGGCTTTTTGCTGAAGTGCTGAAGTTTTTATGATGATGTTACAAAGCAAGTTTAAAAAAAAAACCTTTTAGGAGTAGCTAATTTTAAAGTCACTACAATCAGTAACATAAAATGATATTTTTGAAGTGAGACATGGTAGAGGTGATATCACTTCCATGGCTCCTGGGACAATGAACTCCTGATTTTTCATACACCTCTCTTTGAGTAGTTCATTCAACATTTTATTCATCAAATAATTATGGAATTGGTCAGGCGCAGTGGCTCAGGCCTGTAATCCCAGCACTTTGGGAGGCCAAGGTGGGAGGATCACTTGAACTCAAGAGTTCGAGACCAGCCTGGGCAACATGGTGGAACCGCATTTCTACAAAAAATTTAAAAATTAGCCCGGCGTGGTGGTGCATACCTGTAATCCTAGCTACTTGGGAGACTGAGGCTGGAGGATTGCTTGAACCTAGGAGTTGGAGGCTGCAGTGAGCCGTGATTGCATCACTGCATTCCAGTCTGGGTGACAGTGAGACCCTCATCTTAAATAATAAAAATAATAATTACAATTTTTTTTTTTTTTTTTTTTTGAGACGGAGTCTCGCTTTGTGGTCCAGGCTGGAGTGCAGTGGCTGGATCTCAGCTCACTGCAAGCTCCGCCTCCCGGGTTTACGCCATTCTCCTGCCTCAGCCTCCCGAGTAGCTGGGACTACAGGCACCCGCCACCTCGCCCGGCTAGTTTTTTGTATTTTTTAGTAGAGACGGGGTTTCACCGTGTTAGCCAGGATGGTCTCGATCTCCTGACCTCGTGATCCGCCCGTCTCGGCCTCCCAAAGTGCTGGGATTACAGGCTTGAGCCACCGCGCCCGGCCACAATTATTATTATAGAACTGTTACTCTGTGTCAGGCACTGTTCTAGGTAGTTGAGTATTTAGCAGTGAACAAATCAGACAGCATTCATGTTCTCACAGATCAAACATTCCTATGGAAAGTTGGCTCCTCTTTGGAATTTTTTTTTTTTTTCAAGACAGAGTCTCACTCTGTTGCCCAGGTTGGAATGCAGTGGCATCATCTTGGCTCACTGCAACCTCTGCCACCTGGGTTCAAGTGACTCTCCTGCCTCAGCCTCCCAAGTAGCTGGGATTACAGGCGCTTGCCACTGTGCCTTTCTTATTGTTGTAGTTTTAGTAGAGACGGGTTTCACCATCTTGGCCAGGCTGGTCTTAAACTTCTGACCTCGTGATCCACCCCCCCACCCCTTGGCTTCCCAAAGTGCTGGGATTACAGGCTTGAGCCACCGCGCCCGGCCCCCAGAGACAGGGTTTCACCATGTTGGCCAAGCTAGTCTTGAACTCCTGATCTCAAATGATCCGCCCGCCTCAGTCTCCCAAAGTGCTGGGATTATAGGCATGAGCCACTGTGCCCGGCTTGGAATTTTTAAATAAACTTCTGATACTAAGCACAGCCCTGATACCTGAGGGTTCCCTAGCCTTTGGTTCTTGACCCTCTGTCTTCTCTCTACTCGCTTTCCTTGGGCAATTACCTCCTTGCTCATTATTTTATTTTATTTGAGACAGGGTCTCACTCTGTCATCCAGGCTGAAGTGCAGTGGCACGATCTTGGCTCACTGTAGCCTCGACCTCCCAGGCTCAGGTGATCCTCTCACCTCAGCCTTCCAAGTAGCTGGGACCACATGCATACACCGCCATGCCCAGCTAAATTTTTGTTCTTTTTGTAGAGACAGGGTTTTACCATGTTGCCCAGGCTGGTCTCAAACTCCTAGGCTCAAGCGATCCACCTTCCTTGGCCTCCCAAAGTGCTGGGATTAGAGGCGTGAGCCACTGTGTCTGTGCTTGCTCATTATTTTAAACTTCTATCTACACATTTCTCACTACCGAACATGTCTTAGGATTCTGATCTCTCTCCTGTTTCACCTATAGGAATGTCCCACAGATATTTCAAGCTCGATATATCTAGAATGATCTGTCACCTTACAGTCCAATCCTCTCTACCTTCCTCTCTCATTCTCCTCCTCTGGTCCTAACACTTAAATAACTCTGAAATGCAAGTACTTCAAACCTAGAAGTTGAACTCTCCTTCCCCCACATTTCATGAAATAACAAGACTTGTGGATTTTATATCCTCAAATGATTCTGTTCTAGTCTCTCTCTTTTTTTTTTTTTTTTTTTTTTGGATGGAGTCTCACTGCGTCACCTAGGCTGGAGTGCAGTGGCGAGATCTTGGCTCACTGCACCTCCGCCTCCCGGGTTCAAGTGATTCTCCCACCTCAGCCTCCCGAGTAGCTGGGATTACAGGCACGTGCCACTAGGCCTGAATAATTTTTGTATTTTAAGTAGAGATGGGGCTTCACCATGTTGGCTTAGCTGGTCTGGAACTCCTGGGCTCAAGTGATCCGCCCGCCTTGGCCTCTCAAAGTGCTGGGAGTACAGGTGGAAGCCACCGCGCCTGGCCTAGGCCCTCTATTTTGTCTGTCTTTTGTGACTGTAGTTCAAGTCCTACTTTCCTAATCTATTCTCCCCCTTTGTTGTGGGTTGAATTGTGTCCCTCCCCCCGCCAAATTCACATGCTGAAGTCCTAATACCCAGTGCCTCAGAATGTGACCTTATTTGGAGATAAGGTCTTTACAGAGGTAATCAAGTTAAAATGAGGTCAGTGGTGTGTGGGCCCTAAACCAGTCTGAGTGGTGTCCTTATAAAAAGGGGAACTTTGTTTTTTCCGTTTTTTTGCTTTTTTTTTTTTTTTTTGGTGGTGGTGGAGCTGACAGTCTGGCTCTGTCTTCCAGGCTGGAGCGCAGTGGCATGATCTCAGCTCACTGCAACCTCCGCCTCCCGGGTTCAAGTGATTCTCCTGCCTCAGCCTCCTGAGTAGCTGGGACTACAAGCACGTGCCACCATGCCTGGCTAATTTTTGTATTTTTAGTAGAGACAGGGTTTCACCATATTGGCCAGGCTGGTCTCGAACTCCTGACCTCAAGTGATCTGCCCACCTCAGCCTCCCAAAGTGCTGGGATTACAGGTGTGAGCCACCATGCCTGGCCTTAAAAAGGGAAACTTTGGACTCAGAGACACGGACACAGGGAGAATGCCATGCGAAGATGAAGGCAGAGATGGGGTGATGCTTTTATAGGCCACAGAAGGCCAAAGATCACCAGCAACCACCAGCAGCTGGAGGAGAGGCCTGGAACAGCTTCTCCCTCACAATCCCCAGAAGGAACCAGCCCTGCCAACACCTTGATCTCAGACTTGTAGCCTCTAGAACTGTGAGACAGGACATTTTTGTCATGGAAGCCCCAGTTTGTGGTAGGTTGTTATGGCAGCCTGAGCAGATTAATCCATCCTTCTCTGCTGGCTTGTCTCCCAGTCATTCAAAACTGCAGCCAGGGATACCAGATCCAAAGAGAAATATTCCCCTGTTCTCCTGCTGAAAGCCACTCGGTGGCTCTTCCTCACCTCCAAAAAGTGGCCCATGCACCTTCAAGTGGAGTCAAAGTTGTTCCTATCCTGGTCCGTCCTAACTGTCCCATCTTTGAAGCCCCCTCCCATTTCAGCCTTTTCACTGATCTGCTTATGGTCTCTTCACCACCTGGTGCTGGTTCATGTCCCTGCTTGATTCCTGCTGGTCTCTCTGTTCGTAAAATTCCTCTGTGTTTCCTTCAATTGGTTCATTCTTATTCGTTCGATGCAACTTTTTAAAAATGTATTCGTAGTAGAGACAGGTTGCTCTGTAGCCCAGGCTGGAGTGCAGTGGTGCAATCATAGCTCACTGAAGCCTCAAACTCCTGGGCTAAAGCGATCCTCCCACCTCAGCCTCCCCAGTAGCTGGGCCCATAGGCATGCACCATCATGCCCAGCTAAGTTTATATATATATAAATTTTTTTTTTCTAGATATGAAGTCTCCCTATGTTGCCCAGGCCGGTCTTGAATGCCTGGGTTCAAGGAATCCTCCACCTCAGCCTCCCAAAGTGATGGGATTACAGGTGTGAGCCACTTAATCTGGCCTCTATGCTAGTTTCTTTTAGAAATAATGATACTCGGCCAGGTGCCATGGCTCATGCCTATAATCCCAACACTTTGGGAGGCCAAGGTGGGAGGATTACTTGAGCCCAGGAGTTTGAGACCAGCCTGAGCAATATGGTGAAACCCCATCTCTACCAAAAAACAAACAAACAAAAAACAAAAAATTAGCCAGGCATGGTGGCGCTTGTATTCCCAGCTACTCAGGAGGCTGAGGTAGGAGGATCACTTGAACTGGGGGAGGCTGAGGCTGCAGTGAGCCAAGATTGCGCCACTGTGCTCTAGCCTGGGTGACAGGCTGAGACCCTGTCTCAATAAAAAGAAAGGAAATAATGACACCCAGTGCTAAAATGGAGTATAATGTAGGATTTTTAGAATAAAACAACTCACTTGGTAAGCAATTTGGCCGCTGAATTAAAAAAACCTCAAGGAGGGTTATGCCCTTATGCCCAGGAATCCTGCTGTGGCCATATAGTTAAAGGGGAAAATGAAGAAACAGGTCAATGTTTCCAGATGAAATGATGAGCCCTTACTCTTAGCTGCAGCATGAGTGGTCATGTCCTGGCCTGGCCCTGGGCCACTGTGACACGGGGCCCTCCAGCACAGAGAAGCCCGCTGCTTCTTCCCTGTAATTCCAGAGCCTCACAAGACAGGCACGGGACTGAGCCCCAGAACAGGGAAACCCCAGGCCTGGTGGCAAAGGAGCAGCAGGAGCTGAAAGTGCCCGCTGCAGAGCTGATGGTGTGGCACCAACTCAGGGTGTGGAGGGACTGTCTTTGCACAGGGGTCACACTGAGTGTTACCGCCTCCTTCCCTATCCAACAGTGGGACAGGCAATATATGTGGGGTGGGACCTTTCTCTTCCTTTCTTGTTGGTTGGGGTGGTGGTGAGTAGGGAAGAACCAAGGAGAGAAGACAAGGATGGAGCGCTTATGTGGCCACACAGGCCCAACTTTGGACTGACTCTCCACAAGTGAGAGGAGGGGAAGGGCCCCAAGTACCAGCCTGCCACGGGGCTATGGTCGCTCACACTGTGGTCAGGAAGGCCCAAGGCAGTTAAAATGGAGGCACTTCTGCCAGGCGTGTGGGGTCAGACCCACAGTCTCCGAGGAGCTGGAACAAAGCCTTCATCCTGGCTTCTCTCTGCTGAGAACACCCCTGGGCCTGCTTTCTGACAGAACTTTCCTCAAGGAGGGGGTGGGTGGCAACCCAGCACTTATTTGATGCCTACTGTATGCTAGGCACCATGCCAGCTGCTTTTCCGCAGTTTATCCAATTCGATGTTCACAAGAAGCTTGCAAAAGAGTATGTGGCATCTGCCTCCCCACACCTCCTGCCTTAATTCAAGTCTTCATCCCCTCTCACCTGGATTATGATGTTCATTTCCTAACTATTTTCCTTGCTTCCAGATGGTGGTTTTGTCTATTTGTCTTTATAGAAAAAGCTACTGCATTTTAAACTTTATTCAAACACAGAAATGGTAGCAAACTGTACTGGTAAGCATGGCACCTGACGGTTGGACCAAAGGCCATGAGGGAAGCTTCAAGGGCCTTTGGCGCTGCTAGTCCTTCCTCCTCTGCCCCTTGTTGCCACCTTCAAGATCAGTTAAACGTGTATGGGAACAATGTCACTTTTAAGGAGGTTGGGCTCTACCTCATTACCAAGAAGTACCTCAGATTCTGAGGAAAAGCAGAAACTCTCGAAGTGCTAACCTGCTCCATGGGCCTGACGTGCTCCAACCTCAGTCCCACAGTTACCCGGATGCTGCCCGGGCCTGGGGCAGGGGAAAAGACAGGAAGACACTTTCCACTCAGCAGTGCTGGGAAGCTGGAGAGCTTGTGAGTCACTGACCAGATGAGACCTCGAAACTGACAGGCAGAACTCTGGGTAGCTATCAGCCTCTCCTGGGGGCAAAAAAATCCGTAAAGAAAGAGCACCAACTTAGCCTGGCATAGGGGCTCACGCCTGCAATCCCGAGGCAGGAGGATCACTTGAAGTCAGGAGTTCAAGACCAGTCTGGTGGCCAAGCACGGTGGCTCATGCCTGCAATCCCAACACTTTGGGAAGCTGAGGCAGGAGGATTTCTTGAGCCCAGGAGTTCGAGAGTAGCCTGGGCAACATGGCGAGACCCCATCTAATTTTTTATTTTACAAAAAATAAAAAATTAGCCAGGCATTTGGTGAATGCCTGTAGTCTCAGCTACTCAAGAGGCTGAGATGGGAGGATCACTTAAGCCTAGGAAGTTCAGGCTGCCATGAACCACTGGTTGTGCCACTGCACTCCAGCCTGGGCAACAGAGCAAGACTCTGTCTCAAAAAAAAAGACCATCCTGGGCAGCATAGCAAGATCCCATCTCTACAAAAAATAAAAAAATTAGTTGGGCATGGTGGCGCACACCTGTAATCCTAGCTATTCAGGAGGCTGAGCTAGGAGGATTGCTTGAGTCCAGGAGTTCCGGGCTGCAGTGAGCTCTGATTGCATCACTGCACTCCAGCCTGAGCAACAAAGCAAGACAGAAGGCAGGCAGGCAGGCAGGCAGGCAGGCAGGCAGGCAGGCAGGCAGGAAGGAAGGAAGGAAGGAAGGAAGGAAGGAAGGAAGGAAGGAAGGAAGGACCAACTTGATTCACAAATGGATCAAATCAAATACTTTTGCAGAAATCCTAACAAATGACTCACCCAGAATATTTAAACATTGTCATTGGGTTGCAGTGAGAGTGAAAACTTGGTGAAAACCAGCCCTCTAAAGGCAGAAAGATCATAGATGTCCATGTTAGGGCTCCACACCAGTCTGAGCTCCCCCTTAACCCACCTTCACTCCCTGAGGTCCCCCCTCGCACACACAGTGCCAGTGGCCAACCTTCCCAAACACCAGTCTGAGCAAACATTTCCTCCGCTCCTCCTGTTGTCCTCTGTGCTCCAGATACTGCCCCCCACCCACCTCTCCTGCTCCCAGTCAGCCTTCTTCGTCTACTTGGCAAATCGCTTCTCACATCCCACAGCTTAATTGTTTTTTATTTTTTTAATTTTAATTTTAATTTTTTTTTTTTTTTTTGAGATAGAGTATGTCTGTCACCCAGGCTGGAGTGCAGTGGCATGATCTGGGCTCACTGCAACCTCCACCTTCCAGGTTCAAGCAATTCTCCTGCCTCAGTCTCCCGAGTAGCTGGGATTACAGGTGCCCACCACCACGCCTGGCTAATTTTGTATTTTTAGTGGACACGGGGTTTCACCATGTTGGCCAGGCTGGGCTCGAACTCCTGAGCTCTAGTGATCCGCCTGCCTCGGCCTCCCAAAGTGCTGGGATTACAGGCGTGAGGCACAGCGCCCAGCCCCACAGCCTAATTCTAAGGTGACTTCTTGGCAGCAGCGTTGCTGGCCGCCCCCTTCTGCCCTTCAGGTAAAGGTGAGCAACTTGCCCCAGCGCTCCCAGCTTTTCTGCATGTGCTGTTGGCAGGCCTCCCAAGGTCCCTGACTGCACTCCGTTGTAATGCCAGCTTTTTTCTTTCTTCTTTTCTTTTCTTTCTTTCTTCCTTTCTTTCTTTTCTTTCCTGCCCTGAATGCCCTCTCACTCGCCTTTCATCCCAAATACCAAGACTAACATCCCGTCCACCCTCTGAGGTTTGGACCCTCTGAGGATGCCTGGTTTTGCATCCTCAGATTCAACCAACCAAAGATAGAAAATATTCAGAAAATAACCAATAAAATAAAAATGATACAAATAAAATAATACAGTACAACAACTATTTACACAGCATTTACATTGTATGAGGTATTATAAGTTATCTAGAGATGGTTTAAAGTATGTGAGAGGATGTGTGTAGTAAATTACATGCAACCACTACACTATTTAATATCTGGGGTGTGAGTATCCGTGGGTTTTGGTATCTGTGCAGGTCCTGGAACCAATTCCTCCTGGATACTGAAGGATGACTGTAATTGGTGAATGTGTGGATAGAAGAATAAATGGAGGCCAGGCGCAGTGGCTCACGCCTGTAATCCTAGCACTTTGGGAGGCCGAGACGGGTGGATTGCCTGAGCTCGGGAGTTTGAGACCAGCCTGGACAACACGGTGAAACTCCGTCTCTACTAAAATACAAAAAATTAGCCGGCTGAGGCGGCAGGCGCTTGTAATTCCAGCTACTCAGGAGGCTGATGCAGGAGAATTGCTGGAACCTGGGAGGCGGAGGTTGCAGTGAGCAGAAATCGCACCACTGCACTCCAGCCTGGATGACAGAGCGAGACTTCGTCTCAAGAAAAAAAAAAAAAGAAAGAAAGAAAGAAGAGGAGGAAGAAATGGAAAATGTGTGTGGATCCTGAGACTGTCAAGTTCAGTCATGTGTCCAAGATCTGAGATCTAAGCTTTGTGAATGAATCAGTGCCCTGGCTGAAACTCCTGGGCTTCAGTGTTTGCAGGTCTTGTCCTCCTCCATGCAGCCCTCCCAGGGAACTGGCTCTGCTTGGGAAGTCTGTGGGGTCCCTGGGGCAGCAGCTGGGTGAGGCCTGGAATCAATCCTCATGTCTTGCTGCTGGAGGGCATCTCCTTCCTTGAAATCATTCGTGGGAGGCTTGGGTCGGGCCGTCCAGTCCTTAGTCTGGGACTACAGGAGAGATGGCCGGGTCCAAGCAAACAGAGGCAGACAGAGGTGTGGTAAGTGGCGATTCCGGGTGAGACAGGATGCTAATTGGATCCCACTTGGAGTGACTTGATATCGGGTTTGTGGATGGTCACTGAGGACACTCCTGGCCCCACAAGGATTCACTCAGCCTGGTGGTTGGACTAAGAGAAGGCCCTGTGGCCAGGAGCCCGGTTGGGTTTTGAGGTTATTCTGAAGAGAGGGGGCTGGATGAGTTGGGGTATTGATGCCCGGCAGCCCAAGCAAAGGGTTCGAAGGACACGGGGAGGTGGCTGCCTCCCGTCCCCCACAGGCCCTTCTGCCGCCTCCTGAACAGTTTTCCTGCCGCGTCGAGGTGCCATCCTCGGGTATTCCCGGGGTCCTGGGCCAGGGAATGGCAGGTCCCTGGATCAGGAGGCCGAGAGACCTCTGGCCCTCGAGTCCCACTTCCTCCGCCAGCAGGAGGGGACTGGGGGGGCGCGGTTGTGCGCCACCCCGATTGCACCCAGATTCGGTCGTTTTCGGCATCTCCTCCCAGGAGCACGGGGAGCGGGAGACCGGGAACCCCAAAGAGGACCTCTGGGTCCGGCGAGTCCAGGTGGCAACTCGAGCTGAACCCCCTCTCCCGCCGCAGCGCCGGGAGGGGCTCCGTCGCCAGCCGTGCCCTCTCGTCCTGCTCACTCACCCAGGCCTAACGACAGCAGCTGGCTCTGCGAGAGGTTCCCCGGGTTAGGGCCCCTAAATTAACACGCGGAGGGCCAGGAGGAGGCAGGGGAAGGGGGCGGGGCAAAAGCTGCGGGGAAGCAAAACGGAGGAAGAGGCGCAGAGAGGAGCGAGGAGCCAGGACCGGGGGCAGCCGGCTCGGCCCAGGTTCACAATGCGAACAGCAGGGGGCGCCAGAGACCGCCGGAGGCCAAGGCCCAGCGCCACTGCGGCACTGGCACAGCCGCGTAGTCCGCAGTCAGAGGGCGGGGCCAGCCTTTGCAGCCGCGGTCACGGTGGTGTTCGCCCCGGCTCCGCAACCACCCGCAGCGCTCACGACGTGAAGGAGCAGCCCTCCTCCTTTCCTCTTCCCTCACCTCCTCCATCTTCTCCATCCTCCTCTTCTCTTGACAGATTGATGGATGAGAGATGGATGTGTGTGTGCGCGTGCGTGTGTAAAGATACCCAAGCATTATCCTTAAAAAAGGAAACATCTGAAGCCACAAGGAATATGAAATTAAAGAAACCCAGGTAGACAGTCTCCTTAAAAATATTATGGAACCATTTGAAAAATTGTTTATCAAGACTATGTAATGTCATGGGAAATTATTTTCATATACTATTTTTTGTATACTTTATGTTCTAGGGTACATGTGCACAACGTGCAGGTTTGTTACATATGTATACATGTGCCATGTTGGTGTGCTGCACCCATTAACTCGTCATTTACATTAGGTATGCATCCTAATGCTATCCCTCCCCCCTCGCCCCACCCCACGACAGGCCCCGATGTGTGATGTTCCCCTTCCTGTGTCCAAGTGTTCTCATTGTTTCATACACTATTAAAGCGAAAAATGCGGGATACACACACAGAAATCTCCATGTAAAAATGTGAACTATACACAGAGTAGGAATGATCATCAAAACTACCTCCAAGTATGAACAATGGTTTTCTGCAGGTGTGGTAATGCCTTTGTAGAATGTGCATAAATTCATATTAGAATAAATTGAAGCCTTTCCTTTTTATAGATAAAGGGAAGCCAGGTACATCCCAGGCTGTGGCCAGGCAGGAAAAGGAACTGGGCAGGGCTTGAGGAGGGCACGGGGGCTCCTTGGTAAGGTGGTGTCCAGATGTCACCCAGGCCTGTGGGTCTATCCTGCACGTCTGTGCTCCCCTTCCCCTAATACCCAGATATCCCTTTTCCTTAACAATCCCCACCCTGATATACACCACAGACCTAAAATCTTACTCAATATGCCTCTGGAAATAAACTCCTGTCAACATTTCTCTGTCCAAAACAGTTAAGAATCTCTCAATTGATCTAATGAATTGAAGAAATCTATCCCCATATTAGAAAAATGCACGCGTTGGCCCTGATTTAATTTCCCAGTAACTACAATTCCCCAGTAACTACATATGCATATGTACCAGACAAACAAGGCAGCTTTCCATTCCCAACTCCTCCTCCCTGGCTGATGGTTCTCAGGAGAATCTAGGCACCTGAGCCCTGGCCCCAGCACCCTAATGGAGAGTGCAGGGGACCTGGATAGTAGAGATAGGCCTAGAAGCTTTTAGTGTAAAATATGGAATTGAAATAAAAAGACACGCAGGTAACCATGTGTCAGGCACACATCTGGTACCCAATACATCTTATGGAATAAAATAGACATTAAAATGCCACAACTATAAGTTAAAATATTGGCAAACTGACTAGCAAGGTTTAGAAATCCACATTTAAGGCTGGTCTAGTGGTGATAAATTCTGTCATCTTCTTTTTGTCAGGGAAAAACTTTATTTCCCCTTCATTTTTGAAGGATAGCTTTGCTAGAGACACAGGCAGAAAAATATTTCATGACTTCACTTATATGTAGAATATTTTTAAAAGAGCTCAGGCCGGGTACAGTGGTTCACACCTGTAATCCCCACATCTTGGGAGGCCAAGGCAAGAAGATCACTTGAGCCTGGGAGTTTGAGGCTGCAGTGAGCTATGATCACACCATTGCACTCCAGCTTGAGAAAAAAGTAATGCTGCTCTGAACATGGGTGTGCAAATATCACTTCAAGGCCCTGCTTTCAATTCTTTTTTTATACATACTCAGAAGTAAAATGGCTGAATTATATGGTAGTTCTATTTTTAATTTTTTGAGGAAACTCCAAACTATTTCCTGTTGGTTGCACATTTTATTTTATCTTATCTTATCTTATCTTATCTTATTTTATTTTATTTTATTTTATTTTGAGATGGAGTCCGGCTCTGTCACCCAGGCTGGAGTGCAGTAGCAGTCTTCGCTCACTGCAACCTCTGCCTCCCAGGTTTAAGCGATTCTCCTGCCTCAGCCTCCGGAGTAGTTAGGATTACAGGCACCCACCACCATGCTCAGCTAGTTTTTTGTATTTTTACTAGAGACAGGGTTTCACCATGTTCATCAGGCTGGTCTCGAGCCCCTGACCTCAAATGATCCACCCACCTCGGCCTCCCAAAGTGCTGAGATTACAGGGATGACCCACTGCGCCAGCCTGGTTGCACCATTTTGCAATCCCACCAACAGTGCACCAGAGTTCCAATTTCTCCATATTCTCGTCAACACTTTATTTTGGGAAAGTTGTTTTCTGTGACTTGTCTCCTGCCCCTCTGCCAGTAACAGGAAGTACTAGAGACAGAGGCCCAGCCCTCTCTTCTAGCTCCTTGATCAGTGCCAGGCCCTGACTCATCCCTCCGTTTATTCCAGTCACAGTGACAAGATGAAAGAGAAAGAACACATCAGGTGCAGAAAATACAGGAAAAGAGGTCCTAACTGGGGAGGAGAGTGAGGGGAATCAAATGCGGGGAGCTTCCATTTCTCACCTCTATTCCCTCAGTCTCACTTTGAGACAGAATGAGACACTGTCTCGTAAAAATGTGGGGGAGGCACAGTGGCTCATACCAATAATCCCAACACTTTGGGAGGTCTAGGTGGGAGGATCACTTGAGCCCAGGAGTTCAAGACCATGCTGGGCAACATAGTAAGACTTTTTGTCTCTACAATTTAAAAATTAGTCTGGTGTTGTGGTGTGTGGCTGTGGTCCCAGCTACTCAGGAGGCTGAGGTGGGAGGATCCCTTAAGCCTAGAAGGTCAAGGCAGCAGTGAGTCAAGATTGCACTACTGCACTGCAGGCTGGGCAATAGAACAAGACTCTGTCTCAAATAAAAATAACACTATGAGCATGGGTGTGCAAATATCTCTTCAAGACTCTGCTTTCAATTCTTCTTTTTTTAGAAAGGGTTTTACTCTTGCCCGGGCTGGAGTGCAGTAGCAAAATCTTGGCTCACTGCAGCCTCAATCTCCTGAGCTCAAGAGATCCTCCCAAAGTGGGGTGCAGTGACTCACACCTATAATCCTAGCACTTTGGGAGGCCAAGGTGGGCGGATCACCTCAGGTCAGGAGTTTGGGACCAGCCTGGCCAACATGGTGAAACCCTGTCTCTACTAAAAATATAAAAATTAGCCAGGCGTGTGGCGCACGCCTGTAATCCCAGCTACTAGGGAGGCTGAGGCACGAGAATCGCTTGAACTCAAGAGGCGAAGTTGCAGAGAGCCGAGAGTATGCCACTTCACTCCAGCCTGGGCAACAGAGCGAGACTCTGTCTCAAAAAGAAAAAAAAAAGAGATCCTCCTGCCTCAGCCTTTCAAGTAGCTGGGACTACAGGCACATGCCACCACGCCTGCCAAGCTTTTTAATTTTTTTTTTTTTTTTTTTTTTTTTTTTTTTTTTTTTATAGAGACAGGCTTTCACCATGTTGCCCAGGCTGGTCTTGAATTCCTGGGCTCAAGCGATCCACCCACTGCCTCAGCCTCCCAGGGCACTGGGATTACAGGCATGAGCCACCCTGCCAGGCACAATTCTTTTGATGTATACTCAGAAATGAAATTGTTGGATTATATGGTGGTTCTAGTTTTAATTTTTTGAGGAACCTCTAAACTATTTCATATCAGTTGCACCATTTTACAATCACACCAACAGTGCAGTGCACCAGGGTTCCGATTTCTCTACATTCTCACCAACACTTGTTATTTTCTTTTCTTTTTTTTTTTTTTAATTATAGCCATCCTAATGGGTAGACACCTTTTCATGTCAGATCTACCAGCTTGTTGGGTCAGATTGTAAAATATTTCATTAATATTTTTATATTGATTACATGCTGAAATGATACAATTTAGGATCTATTGAGTTAAATAAAATATATGATTAAAATTAATTTCACTTGTTTCTTTTTACTTTTTATAAAGTGGTTTCAAGAAAATTTAAAATTACATAGGTGGCTCACGTTATATTTCTATTGGACACTGCTGGGCCTGGCAGTGAGAAATGAAGCAGGTTAAACATAATTATGAATCCAGGAGCAGTGGCTCAAGCCTGTAATCCCAGCACTTTGAGAGGCTGAAGTGGGAGGATCGCTTGAACACAGGAATTCAAGACGAGCCTGAGCAACAGAGTGAGACCCCATCTCTAAAAAAACAAAACAAAACAAAACAGAAACATAATTATGGTTTAAAAATTATGCATCCAGGCCAGGCGTAGTGGCTCACGCCTGTAATCCCAGCACTTCAGGAGGCCAAGGTGGGCAGATCACTTGAGGCCAGGAGTTCAAGACCAGCCTGGCCAACATGGGGAAACCTCATCTCTACTAAAAATACAAAAATTAGCTGGGCATGGTGGCGCAGGCCTGTAGTCCCAGCTACTCGGTAGGTTGAGGCAAGAGAATTGCTTGAACCCGGGAGGCAGAGGTTGCAGTGAGCTGAGATCTCGCCACTGCACTCCAACCTGGGCCAAAGAGTGAGACCCTGTCTCAAAAAAATATATATCCATCCAGTTATAAAACTGTAACCTTTGGTCAACATGTTGTTGTTGTTGTTGTCATTGTTTTTGCTTTTTTTTAGACAGGGTCTCTCCCTCTGTCACCCAGGCTAGGGTGCAGTGGTGTCATCTTGGCTCACCACAACCTCTACCTCCTGGGCTCAAGTGATCCTCCCACCTCAGCCTCTTGAGTAACTGGGACAACAGACACACACCACTGCACCCGGCTAATTTTTATATTTGTTTGTGGAGATGGAGTTTCACCATGTTGCCCGGACTGGATCAAAAGATTATTATATAAAACAGTATATTGATAACTATATGAATCCCACATTCTACATTATCTTAACAATTATCAAGAAATGGAGATGGGGAAGGGCAGAGCCACAATCAGCTGCAGATTAGATTCTTTCTCTCAAATAGATGAGCCTCAAGAATGCCATTTCTATCTTAACCATGGCAATTAGAGATCGAAGATCAAGAACACATGGTGTTTCACATCCGAATATATTCTGGATCAGAATTTGCTGTACAGTGGATGGGTGGGGATAGAAGTCCTGGAGGGGACTAGGGCAGCAGGGCTGAATGTCAGGGCAGCCTAGGACATAGGGTGGAAATGTGAGCCAAAGAAAGCTGGTGGCAGGAGAGAAAATGACAAATGTCACCTCTTGGTCCCTTCAGTGACTTCCTCTCAGCCACCTGTCTAGCAGCTGAATGCAGGGGTCTGACTTATCTCCCGCCCTGCTGCCAATAACAAGAAGTACTAGAGACAGAGGCCCAGACCCTCCCTCCTAGCTCCTTGATCAATGTCAGGCCCTGACTCATCCCTCCATTTATTCTGGTCACAGTGACAAGCTGGAAGAGAAGGGACACATCAGGTGCAGAGAACACAGGAAGAGAGGTCCTGACTGGGAAGGAGAGTGAGGGGAATCAAATGGAGGAAGCTTCTATTTCTCACCTCTACTCCCTCCATTTATTTTACTGCCATTTCTGCCCTGTCCCCCAGGGAGCCCAGGTCCCCACGGTCCCCAGACCAGGCAGGCAAGTGGGTTCTAGGGGGAAAAGGCACCTTCCAGCACCTCTGTTAGGAGATATGTCTCAGGCCTATGGTAGCCAGAGCTGTAAATCACTCTTCCTAACCTAGTCAGTTAGAAGGATGACAGAGCTGTCTTCACGTTGGGCTGGAAGATGCCAAGTCTTCATTCAGCGGTGCTGCCTGACAAATCTGTCCTCCTGCATCCATGTGGGGAGCACGTGGTCAGGGCTGAATGCAAATTCCTCACCATCCTGGGTCCAATATAACCAAGTGGAAGTGACTTTTAGCCTAGGCAGTGCCCGGAAGTGACTACAAAGTATATTACACACTTTGAAATTAAGTGTATATTTTATTTTTATTTTTATTTATTTATTTTTGAAACACAGTCTCACTTTGTCACCCAGGCTGGAGTACAGTGGCGCCATCTTGGTTCACTGCAACCTCCGCCTCCCAGGTTCAAGCGATTCTCCTGCCTCAGCCTCCCGAGTAGCTGGGATTACAGGTGCTTGCTGCCACACCCAGCTAATTTTTGTATTTTTAGTAGAATCGGGGTCTCACCATGTTGGCCAGGCTGATCTTGAACTCCTGGCCTCAAGTGATCTGCCCACCTCGGCCTCCCAAAGTGGTGGGATTACAGGCGTGAGCCACCGCACCCAGTCTATTTTTATTTTATTTTAAAATAAATGCTATTGTGTATCTTTGAGGTTTGCAACATGATGTCATGGGATACATATATGACTAGATACATGTAGATACTATAATGATTACTGTAGCGAAGCAGATTAACATAGTATCTATCACCTCACAGTTACTTTCTGTGAGGAGAGCAGCTGAAATCCACTTAGTTAGCAAAAATCCCTAATACAATTGTATTAACTTTAGTCCTCATGTTGTACATTTGCTTCCGGACTTGTTAATCGTATGTATCTGCTATTTTGTATCCTCAGACCTTCATCTCCCCATTTTCTCTCCCCTCCACCCCCTACCCATTGTAACCATTGTTTCAACCTCTGTCTCAGTTTATTTGAGCTCTTTTTATTTTTTTTAATTTTATTTATTTATTTAATTTTTGAGACAAGGCCTTGCTCTGTTTCCCAGGATGAAGTGCAGTGGGGCAATCACAGCTCACTGCAGCCTCGACCTCCTGGGCTCAAGCAATCCTCCCATCTCAGCCTCCTGAGTAGCTGGGACCACAGGTGCATGCTACTACACTAGGATAATTTTTTAATTCTTTGTAGAGACAGGGTCTCACTATGTTGCCCAGGCTGGCTTTGAACTCCTAGGCTCAAGTGATCCTCCCAGCTAGGCCTCCCAAAGTTCTGGGATTACAGGCATAAGCCATCATGCCCGACCCCGCCTGTTCTTTGTTTGTTTGTTTTTGTTTGTTTTGTTTTGTTTTTAAGACAGGGTTTTACTCTGTCTCACAGTGAAACTGAGAGAGTAGAGGTGAGAAATGGAAGCTCCCCCCCATTCAATTCCCCTCACTGTCCTCCCCAGTCAGGACCTCTCTTCCTGTGTTCTCCACACCTGATGTGTCCTTTCTCTTTCATCTTGTCACTGTGACCGGAATAAATGGAGGGATGAGTCAGGGCCTGGCATTGACTAAGGTGCTAGTCAATGGCTGGGCCTCTGTCTCTAGTATTTCCTGTTACTTGCAGAGGGGCAGGAGACAAGGCACAGAAAATAACAAGTGTTGGTGAGAATGTGGAGAAATTGAAAGTCTGGTGCTCTTTTGGTGGGACTGTAAAATTTTGCAACTGATAGGAAACAGTTTGGAGGTTCCTCAAAAAAATAAAAATAGAACTACCATATAATTCATCAATTTCACTTCTGAGCATATATCAAAAAGAATTGAAAGCTGAGTCTTGAAGAGATATTTGCACACCCATGTTCATAGCCGCAGTATTTTTTTCCCAGGCTGAAGTACAATAGTGTGATCATGGCTCATTGCAGCCTCAAACTCCCAGGCTCAAGCAGTCCTCCAACCTCAACTTCCCTAGTAGCTGGGACCACAGGCATGCACCACTGCACTTGATTAATTTTTTAATTTTTCATACAGACTGAGTCTCGCTATGTTGCCCAGGCGGGTCTCAAACTCCTGGCTTCAAGCAATCCTCCCGCCTTGGTCTCCCAAACTGCTAGGATTACAGGCATGAGCTACTGCGCCCAGCCTTATAGCAGCATTAGCCACAAGAGCCATGAGATGGAAGCAACGTCCATCAATGGATGAATAGATAAATAAAAAATGGTTTATCCATACAATGGAATATTCTTCATCCTTAAAAAGGAAGCTACTCTGATGCATGCTACAACATGGATGAACCTTGAGGACATTATGCTAAGTGAAACAAATCAGTCACAGAAAGATAAACACTGGACCGGGTGCTGTGGCTCATGCCTATAATCCCAGCACTTTGGGAGGCTGAGGCGGGCAGATCACCTAAGGTCAGGAGTTCGAGACCAGCCTGGCCAACATGGTGAAGCCCCGTCTCTACCAAAAATACAAAAATTAGCCAGGGATGTTGGCCTGTGCCTGTAGTCCCTGCTACTTGGGAGGCTGAGGCAGGAGACTCTCTTGAACCCAGGAGGCAGAGGTTGCAGTAAGCCGAGATCATGCCATTGTACTCCAGCCTGAGCAACAAGAGCAAAATTCCATCTCAAAAAAAAAAAAAAAAAGATAAACACTGTATGATTATGATGACTTCACTTATATAAGGTATCTAAAGTAGTCAAACTCATAGAAGCAGAAAGTAGAATGGTTATTCCCAGGGGCTGAGAGGAGGGGAAAGGAGAGTTGTTTAATGGGTGTAGTTTTAGATTTGCAAGATGAAAAAATACAGATCTGTCACACAACAGTGTGAATATAATAAATACTACTGAACTGTACACTTAAAAATGGCTAAGATAGTAAATATTTATCTTATATAATTTTGAGCACAGTAAAAAAGAAAAAAAATGATATGGTATCTGGGTCTTACTTTTGAATATTTCATTGGGGGAACTGAAGTACAGATAAAACTATTTTAGATATATATTGATAATTATTGAAGCTAAGTGATAAATACATGAGGGCCTATTTTACTAATATTTATTCTTTTATATAAGTTTGAAAGTATTTATAATAAAAATAATAAACACTTTTTAAGGTAGGTTTCAAAATAATACCAGAGATTTTTAGAATAATGTTGGCGAGTCTAGGCATCACTGGAAAGACACACACAAAAACATTAACAATGATGAAGTCTGAGAGGTCGAATTATAAATTATCTTTTTGTATTCTAATTATTTGCAATGCCTGGATATTGCATTTTATCATTAGAAATATCGGAGAAAGTAAATGAAGATATATGTCCAAGGATATTTAGTGCAGCTCTTTGAAATAGTAAATGGGGGAAAATTCAATAGGGGAATGATTCAGTGAATCACGGTGCAGACTGCATGTGCCATGATGGGATAGTATGCAGCTATTTAAATGGGTGGGTCTTGGCTGGGTGCAGTGGCTCAGGCCTGTAATCTCAGCACTTTGGTAGGCTTGAGCCTGGGAGTTTGAGACCAGCCGCATTCCTGGAAAAAAAAAAAAAGGATGGAGGATGGCTCTTGATACATTTCCCTCCTAAATATTTTTACCAATCTCATTTCTTGCAAGAGTGAGAGCAACTACTTTCTGACACCCTTGTCAATGTCGTATATTATTGATCTGTCCTAATGGGGAAAAAATACACCTTTGTCTTCTCTATAGGATTTTTAAAGGAATTGTTACTGAGCGTGAGCATGATATTAGGTGGAGAAGATAGCCCTACAGCGGGTTGGGCAAAGAGACTGCTGGCGTTTGTGGGGCAGGGAATGGTGTGGTCTTAGGTCTGGGGAGCTCAGTACAGAGAAATTGCTCTGGTCCTGTCTTCAGGGCCACAGGAAATCAGACTCGTTGCAACTTAGGTAAGGATCTGGGGAAACTGAGTAACTCCTAGATGCACCCCCATTCCTGAGTGTATCATCCAACCTGAGAATGGGCTTAGAGGGGTGATGGTGTCTCTTTTCTCACTGCAGAACCAACCTCCACTGTGCCTCTACTGTGAGCATATGCCACGCTGCAAGTCTAACAGTCTCTCCACAGGGGAGGAATTTACTGTTGTCATCAAGCGAAAGTGACTTTATTGGGGTTGCCCTATAGGGTTGCACTATAGGGTGTTGAGCCCCTATACACGTCTTTAATGTACATTGCACACATTCAAACCAAATTTGTATTTTTTAAAGCCCTGCTTAGGTGTGGCAAAGAAGGACTTCTTTTTTTTTTTTTTTTTTTTTTTTTGAGACGGAGTCTTGCTCTGTCACCCAGGCTGGAGTGCAGTGGCCGGATCTCAGCTCACTGCAAGCTCCGCCTCCCGGGTTTACGCCATTCTCCTGCCTCAGCCTCCCGAGTAGCTGGGACTACAGGCACCCGCCACCACGCCCGGCTAGTTTTTTATATTTTTAGTAGAGACGGGGTTTCACCGTGTTAGCCAGGATGGTCTCGATCTCCTGACCTCGTGATCCGCCCGCCTTGGCCTCCCAAAGTGCTGGGATTACAGGCTTGAGCCACCGCGCCCGGCCAGAAGGACTTCTTAAAGAAAATTATAAATACACAATGTATAAGGCAAAAATATGATACATATCATTACATTACAGTAGGATTTCTGCTCAGTTAAGGAAATGATAAAGTTAATCGATACACAAAAAATTAGGAGAAGATCTTTTAAGTGTCTAACACCAACCAAGAACAATATCTAGCATATACAAGGAACTCCTACAAATCAGCTGCCACAGCAAAAAGCTAGGAACTTCAATAGAAAAATAGGCAAAGCATGTGACATGCGATTCACAGAGAAACGCTAAGAAACATCTTAGCAGCCGGGTGCGGTGGCTCATGCCTGTAATCCCAGCACTCTGGGAGGCTGAGGTGGGCAGATCACCTGAGGCCAGGAGTTTGAGACCAGCCTGGCCAACATGGTGAAACCCTGTCTCTACTAAAAATATAAAAATTATCCGGGCATGGTGGTGGGTGCCTGTAATCCCAGCTACTCAGGAGGCTGAGGCAGAAGAATCCCTTGAACCTGGGAGGTGGAGATTGCAGTGAACCAAGATCGTGCCACTGCACTGCAGCCTGGGCAACAGAGCAAGACTCCGTCTCAAAAAAAAAAAAAGGAAACATGATGTAATCAACTTATTTACACCTGCCAGATTACACATGCCATAAATTGGAGAGGTAGATCATGCCAAGTTCTGGCAGGGATGAGGGGAAAGAGGAACTTCATGTCCAGTAGTTGAGAGCAGCTCAGACTCCAACAGTTCATCTGTTGGTTTACCTTTTCCTACTCATGCCTGCTCCTGGTAAGCTGTGATTCTCTGTATTGCTGTCTTTCTGCTTTTTCAGAGTGTCAGTTTGCCCTGTGCCCTCAACTGTCTGACAAATCTGGGAAGAGATGTCGTGTTTCAGTTTGTTCAGCTCTTTTTCTTGTGAGGCTGGGAGTGACAACTTCCAAGCTACAAGATAGTGACTGGTAGGCTTCTGGGATGTGGGTGCTCTAGGGGTCAGTGGTTAGGGGCCACATGACTAGTGCCTGTGGGGTTGTTTTTGCTCTATGTGGTCTGGGTGGGGCCTTAGTCTTATGAAATCTATGCCTCTTAGTGATTAAGTGTTCATAATTAAGGGGTTTGGGGATGAAGCAAGTGGGTTTCTGGGGGACAGTAGATGGAAGTGATTATGGATCAGTGTTCGTTAATCAATACCAGATCCTGGGGTCAGTGTTGCTGAGCATGTGAAGCAGTGATTAGGAGCCTTTGGAAGTCAGAAAATGGAGCGTTCTATGGAGGTGATTTGTAGCATGTGTAGTGGGCCAGTGATTCACAGCCCAGAAAGGTCAACGATTGCACCTCTAGGAGATAATTATTGAGAAATAGAATATATGACTCTTTAACATCTATAACAACTCCTTTGTGGTGGGTGGGGCAGACTGTGCATTGTAGGATGTTTAGCAGCATCTCTGGCCTCTACGAACCAGATGCTGGTAGCATCACCGCTCCCTCATTGTGAAAATCAAAACAAACGTCTGCAGATATTCCTGAATGTCCCTTTGGGGGCAAAACTGCCCCCTGTTAAGACTCACCGCTAGACTCATAGCTCGGCCTGGCATGGTGGCTCACACCTGTAATCCCAGCACTTTGGGAGGCTGAGACAGGCAGATCACCTGAGGTCAGGAGTTCGAGACTAGCCTGGCCAACATGGTGAAACTCCGTCTCTACTAAAAATACAAAAATTAGCCAGGTGTGGTGGTGCATGCCTGTAATCCCAGCTACTTGGGAGGCTGATGCAGGAGAATCGCTTGAACCCAGGAGGTGGAGGTTGCAGTGAGCCAAGACTGCACCACTGCACTCCAGCCTCAGCAACAGAGTGAGACTTCATTCCATTTAAAAAAAAAAAAAAAAAGACTCACTGCTGTAGAGAGAAGGCCAAAAGCTCACACTGAATATAAATGATTTAATTCACCTAATAATGAAAGAGGATCTCAGATTGGATATATGTATGAAATAAAGCTATATCCAAGCTTCAGGATGGGAATACTTGCAATGGAGAGGTTGAAAATGAAAAAGTGGGAGATGTTTTCGTAAGCATGTTAGGTCTGGTTATGCAGTTCACTGTTGCCCTACACGTTCCAATTTGGGGAAGTGACTGGAGGTTAATCGTCATGAGAATTCAGTTCTGGAATACAGAGGAAGATAATGATGGAGTGATGTATTCTGGGAGAGCATGTGGTTGATGGGAAAGTTTGGAGTCTTCATCATGCTGTTGGCAGGCAGCAGATGTTTCATTTTGAGGATGTCTGTGAAGAGACAAGCATCCTTGGCCATGTGCACTGACTTGATTTTAAAGTGAGGTTTGGGGCTGGTGGCAGGTAAGCTGCTTTCTTCTATTCTTTTTGCTTGTATAAAATAGAAGGCATGACTGGGCGTGGTGGCTCACGCCTGTGATCCCAGCACTTTAGGAGGCTGAGGCAGGTGGATTGCTTCCAGTCCAGCCTGGGCAACACAGTGAGACCCCGCCTCTAAACAAATTTTTTTTTTTAAATGAAAAGAAAAGAAAAAACATAAGGCAGATTGTGCTTCTGGCATGAGGGAGTAAGGAGGTTGGCAAGTCCTTTCCCTGGAAGGCAACTCTAAAAGCTGGGGAAAAGTGTCAAAAGCAACGCTTTCAGTATTCTGGAATTCAGCTGAATGCATAAGTACAATCTGAGAGGTGTTTTATTCATCAAAACGACTCAACTTTGGCTCAGAACAGTGCAGTCTATGGTGGGCTTTTTCCCAGTGTGGCTCCTATCCTTCCTCCAGCTTTGTCAGTGTCACGGTTCAACCAGGGCAAGGGAGGCCGCGAAAACAACAGGCTTCACTGCCGCTGCTGGAGACCATGCACATGGGTAGCAGGGATCAGAGCAGACTCAAACCACCTCCATATCCATGACCTACTGAGCCTGTAGATGCACAGAGACATGAGCAAGCCTGGCAGAAAGTAAAAGCCAGGTCGGGCTTGTAAAAGGCCTGAGGTTTGAATGTGCTCCCCAGGGGTAAAAGCAAGTCAAAGATGGCTTGACATGATTGAACACAACCTCTGATCAATCTTTGGTTGAACACCAAGCTGTACAGACAGGGGATGACCCCTAGAAAGCCAGCCTTAAGGATACAAAACAAGAAAAAATAACTGAGCAGAGACATCAGCGGCTACACCTTGCAGGGGAGACAGACTTCACAGATTTCATTCAGTTGCAGAATCTGGACAAAATACCAGAACCAGCTATTTCAGGGCTCAAAAAGTAAATAGCAGGAGGACTGAGGAAGAAGATCAACATTTGCAGTAGCACTGAAATGTAGTATTCACCTTTTTTTCCCCCTCCAGTATTCTCCAGCCTGAACTTAAGGCAGATTGAAGCCCAGAAGTGAGCACTATGGTGCAGTCAGAGATCTAGGGAAGCCCTCTAGTTCTGGCTTGAGAAATAGGAAAGAGAACTTCCAGGGGTCAGAGAGAGTATGAAAATCCCCCAGTATTTTATTTTCTCTTGTCTCCTGTGTCCAGGCCCCTAAGCAATCTCATGGTAGCCATGGCAGTGGCCAAATGGCACCTCATAGGCGCCACAACTCTGAGGGAGGGGAACCCTCCTCTGCCATCTGTGGAGCTGTGGTTCCAGCAAGGTGGGGCCTCTTTCCCTCCCAGAAGGGAAGAACTTGGTAAAGTGTCCCCATAAAATTGTGGCCAGGCATGGTGGCTTGTGCCTGTAATTCCAATGACTTGGGAGACTGAGGCAGGAGGATCACTTGAGGCCAGGAGTTGGAGACTAGCCTGGGAAACATAGTGAGACTATCTCTTAAAAAAGAAAAGAAAATCGTGGCCAGGTAAGGTGGCTCACACCTGTAATCCCAGCACTTTGGGAGGTCAAGGTAAGTGGATCACTTGAGGTCAAGAGTTCTAGACCAGCCTGGCCAACATGATGAAACCCCATCTCTACTAAAAACACAAAAATTAGCCGGGCGTGGTGGCGGGTGCCTGTAATCCCAACTACTTGGGAGGCTGAGGCAGAATGGCTTGAACCGGGGAGGTGGAGGTTGCAGCCAAGATCCTGCCATTCCACTCCAGCCTGGGTGACAGAGTGAGACTGTGGCTCAAAAAAATAAAATAAATAAAATAAAAATTGTACTGGGATGAACCTTTAGGACATTATGCTAAAAGAAATAAGCCAGTCACAGAGAGACAACTACTGTATGATTCTGCTTTTATGAAGTACCTAAAGTAGTCAAATTTATGGAGACAGAAAGTAGAATGGTGGTTACCAGGGGCTGGGGAGGGGAAATGAATAGTTGTTGTTTAAGGGGTACAGAGTTTCAGTTTTGCAAGATGAAAAAGTTCTGGAGATCGGTTGCACAACAATGTGAACATACTTAATACTACTTAACTATATACTTAAAAATGGTTAAGATGATAAATTTTATGTTGTGTATGTTTTACCACAATTAAAACGTTTAAAAGATATATTTGACTGGTAAATTTGACATAGGCTACTATGCTACATACAATACAGTATACAAAGTTCAGTGAGAATTAACTCTAGATTTTAGTCATGATGGAATACTGGAAATACCAATGACATTCTGGGTAGAATTAATGACAGTTTCAATTCCAGCTCTTCCTCTTTTTAGGCATGAGACTATTAAAAAGTTGCTTCATTTTCACTTCATCTTAAAAATAAGTATGAACATTCTTATCAGTCAGTGCAAAGATATTTTTCGACAAAGAATACTGTATAGAGAATTTACCAGTCATGTTCTAGACTTAAGGCAAATAATCAACAAAGTTCTCTCACTTTAGAAGAGAAATCTCAAACTAGTAATAAAACAATATCAAGCAGTGACTCTTGCAACATATGCATACAATTGAATCTAAATGGATGATGACGGGGCATTTGGGTTTGTTGTTGCTTTTTTTTTTTTTTTTTTTTTTTTTTTTTTTTTTTTTTTTTTTGAGACAGAGTCTCGCTTTGTTGCCCAGGCTGGAGCGCAATGGTGCGATCTCTGCTCACTGCAACCTCCGCCTCCCGGGCTCAAGCAATTCTCCTGCCTCAGTCTCCTGAGTAGCTGGGATTACAGGCACCCACCACCATGCCCAGCTAATTTTTGTATTTTTAGTAGAGACAGGGTTTTACCATGTTGGCCAGGCTGGTCTCGGACTCCCGATCTCAAATGATCCTCCCGCCTCAGCCTCCCAAAGCGCTGGGATTACAGGCGTGAGCCACTGTGCCCGGCCATGACTGGGCATTTGAAATAAATATTTTCTACTATAAGGAAAAAAAAAATAATAGCTCAGGACTTTATTTTTATTAAAGTAAAATAAAATATAGCTACATAAAGCCATGTAACACCAAAGTATAGCTTAACTGGTTCTTACAAGGCAAACACCTTTGTAACAACCACCAAATTCAAGAAAGAACTTTGCCAGCCACCCCAGAAGCCCCATCCAATTTCAACTCACCAACCTTGAGTTTGACTTTGTAGTAATTACTTCCTTGCATTTCTTTGTAATTATATCACCCAAGTGTACATCCTCAAACATTATACATTAGTCTTGCTCATGAAAAAAAATGATTAATTTTTAAAGTCTCTTTTACTTTCAAGGTCCTCATTCAAATCTAGATTTTTCACAGCCTGGATCTGGGTGATTGCATGCGCATGGCAATATATTTCTCTTTACTCCATGTTTCCTGCAAATTGGCAGGTCAAGGAAGGGGCCAGATCTGGTTCAAGCTTAATTCCTTTATCAAGACTACAGGTGGTGGCATGTGCTCTCATCAGGGGGCACAGAATATCTGGTTGTCACTCTTGTGATGTTAGCAGCTGAGATGCTTCAATGCCTAGAAGATCCATGAAATTCACTGGTGGTTGCAAAATGATGATAATACAAATTCCAACCAACAATTCTTTTTCATTTATTAATTGCAACACTTTTATAGAGATGCTTTTGTTCATTTATCATTTGGTTACTGATACTACAGTTTATTTAGGAAAGGCAACATAAATGCTTTATTCTTTGTCCCTTTATCAGTTTTCAAGAAAATGATTTGGTTCCCTATCATTCTCCAAAGGTAACTAT
Organism: Macaca fascicularis; assembly: GCF_037993035.2. Lineage (NCBI taxonomy): Eukaryota > Metazoa > Chordata > Mammalia > Primates > Cercopithecidae > Macaca > Macaca fascicularis. The sequence continues at coordinate 47,601,875 of NC_088395.1, read as the reverse complement.
TTTTAAAAAGATCATTGTGAACTCATGAATTTAAGCATATTAGGCAGGGTTCAGTCAAATTGCATTTATTAACTTCTTGAAGCTCAAATTGTCTCATCTACGGCCCATGAGAAACTCCTGGAGCTGGTCCCCACATCCTTTTGACTTGACCCTGATAGATATTAACAGCTTTCTCACTATCTGCTCTTATGACAAGATTCCAGGATTATCTTATATATTTCCAGCACCAGATCTGGTACTGATTCCTTTTCATGGGAAATGGAACGTCAAGGCCACAATTTGGGTGCCAGGGTTGCTCATTACTGCTGTGTTGGTTGTTGTTTGTAGGCCTTTTCAGCAGACAGCGCTATAAAGTGTGTGTGTGTGTGTGTGTGTGTGTGTGTGCACACTTTTTAAAAATAAACTCTCGTGAGATCATATTGATATCTCCAAGTCAAATTCAGGAATACAGCTGTTTGTTTTTTTTTCTTAAGCTCTTCTATATTGTATCTGTATTCTCTTTCTTTCTTGCTTGCTTTTTGAGACGAATTCTTGCTCTGTCACTCATGCTGGAGTGCAGTGGTACGATCTCGGCTAACTGCAACCTCCGCCTCCGGGGCTCAAGCGATTCTCCTGCCTCAGCCTACCAAGTAGCTGGGATTAGAGGCAGCCGCCACCATGTCCAACTAATTTTTTGTATTTTTAGTAGAGATGGGATTTAATCATGTTGGCCAGGGTGGTCTCAAACTCCTGACCTCAGGTGATCCACCCACCTCAGACTCCTAAAGTACAGGGATTATAGGCATGAGCCACCGCACCCGACCTGTATTCCATTTCTTTCACAACAAAACTACAAGTTCTCAAAGATGCAGGGATGATAGATTTGGAATATCTCATAATTATTAATTTACTTTACCCCATTCTGTTGGGGGACCCAGGACCACCCCCCACGTTCAGTGACTTGCTGGAAGAACTCACAGCACTGAGCATAGCATATAATTATCCTCACAGCTAAGGTTTATGACAGCAAAAGGATATGTGACAGAATCGCCAAGGTAAAAAGACACAGGCAGTGTGTGAAGGATGCTGTACACAGGCCTCCTCATGCTGTCTCCCCCTCCCAGGAGGCTTGCACAGAGCCATCCTTCTAGCAACAAAAATCCAGGAACACATGTGTAATGCTTCTCCCCAGGGAAGCCCATTAGAGGTTTGGTGCTCAAGGGTTTCATTGCGGGCTGGTCACTAGGCACCCTCTACCTAGTGCTTACCAAAATTCCAGCTCCCAGAATGAAAGCCGGTGATCAGCAGCAACCACTGTTTGCACAAACAGGTTGGGAACAGTAAGCCATCCTTATCAGTTAAGGAATTCTGGGAATACTCCCAAAATCCAAGTTCCCAGTGGCCAGCCAAGGGCCAAGCTTGTAAGCAGGACTTTCAAAGGATAGTAGTTACAGGACTGCTATGTTAACCCCCTTCTGCTTAGTCCACCCCTTGGCCCTGGCATCTTCACAGCAAAATTATCAGTAGGACCCCATGCAGCCAGGTGAGACCACCCTGCAGATTTAACCTCACTTATACCCTCCAGGGGTCCTGGATTTAGCCCGTTAAAACAAATTCCAGGTGGGCCACAATGGCTCACACCTGTAATCCCAGCACTCAGGGAGGCCAAGGCAGCAGGATTGCTTGAGCCCAAGGGTTTGAGGCCAGCCTGGCCAACATAGTGAGACCCCCTGTGATGGTTAATACTAAGTGTCAACTTGATTGGATTGAGGGATACAAAATATTAATCCTGGGTGTGTCTGTGTGGGTGTTGCCCAAAACAGATTAACATTTGAGTCAGTGGGCTGGAAAAGGCAGATCCACCCTTAATCTGGTGGGCACAATCTAATCAGCTTCCATCGAATATGAAGCAGGCAGAAAAACCAGAAAAGAGCAACATGGGCCTAGCCTGCTAGCCTCCATCTTTCTCCTGTGCTGGATGCTTCTTTCCCTTGAACACTGGACTCCAAGTTCTTCAGTTTTGGGATTCAGACTGGCTTTCCTTGTTCCTCAGCTTGCAGACAACCTATATATTTACATATATCCTATTAGTTTTGTCCCTCTAAAAGAATCTTAATACACCCCCCATCTCTACAAATTTTATTTTTTTTTTAATTTAGCTGGGCATGGTGGCATGCGCCTGTAGTCCCAGCTACTTGGGAGGCTGAGGTGGGAGGATCACTTGAGCCCAGGAGTTTGAGGCTGCAGTGAGTTGATCACGCTACTACACTAACACTGTCTCAAAACACACACACACACACAAAAAGAAAAAAAAAAATCCATTAACCACAAAAGTTCATCTTTGTGAGTCAGGAGGCTTCTTCCTTACATTTCTGTATTAACCCCTTTTTGCCTAGCCTGTCACATCAATTCAGGCTCAGCACCGCTCTGGCCAGTAAACTGAAGCTGATGTCAGTGTCTTCTGGGCTGAGGCAGTGTCAGGATGGTTAGGTTGCACACGCAAGTACAATCCCAGAGGGAACACGTGATAGCCCTGGAAACCAAGAGTTTACAATTGTTCGGGTACCCTGAGCAGGGCATACATCAGTCAGCCGGGGCAGGTTAACAGGGTTCCCAGTGTGGCCTCCCATGGGGATAACTCCCACCGAGTCTTTTCCAAATAATTCAGTTTGGTCCTTGGTTTCAGCGGGACTGCCCAGAGGTAGTCAGGTTCTCTCAGTTTTGCTTATCCATGACATCAGTTCATCCCTCTCATGCATGTGGATGGCACCTGCAGGTGTTCTGCTGGTAAAGCACAGGAGCAGGTGCCACCCCTGCTGTGTCATAGTCAGTGCTGTCAGGGGTGATCAGAGGCTCAGCAGCCAATTTACATTCAAAGCACTCACAGCAGCTTGGAAATGAAACATGGGGCATTCTTCTACAGAAAGAGGGGAAAGCTGCCAGGAGCCGTTCTGAAAAAACAAAGATCATTAATACTCTCTCTACACCCCGGCACCTCTCTGGGCTTTTCTTTTTCCTCCATTGTTACAAAATCAGTGAGTCTCATTCAGTAATCATGACTTCATATTTCCCAATCATTTTACTATCATCCAGACCATTTGTCTGGAAGGGTTATATGCTAGAGGGAAAGAAACACTTTTCCAGGGAAATATTTTTATACAATTTAACCAGAAAGACACATCATGTCCAGGAATTGGTCAGGAAGAATCCTGAACTTTCCAATTTTTTCAAAATGGGTTTTCATTAACTTCCCATTCCTTTCCTCCTCATCATTTACCCAGTGAGCAGCCTAGGGGGAAAAAAAAAATCAATCTCTTGCTGGGGACAGCTGCACTGAATAATCAAACTGTTTTACTAAGATGTGTGCACCAGGAGAAAGGTGAGGGTAGTAGGCTAGGCTCAGTGGCTCATGCCTGTAATCCCAGCACTTTGAGAGGCCAAGGTGGGTGGATTGCTTGAGCTCAGGAGTTTGAGACCAACCTGGAAAACATGGCGAAACCCCATCTCAAAAAAAAAAAAAAAAAAAAAAAAAAAAAAAAAATGAGCTGGGTGGCACGAGCCTGTAATCCCAGCTACTCGGGAGGTTGAGGTAGGAGGATCACCTGAGCCCAGGAGGTCGAGGCTGCAGTGAGCCATGATCATGCCACTGCACTGCATCCTGGGTGACAGAGTGAGACCCTGTCGAAAGAAAGAAAGAAAGAAAGAAAGAGAGAGAGAGAGAGAGAGAGAGAGAGAGAGAGAGAGAAAGAAAGAAAGAAAGAGAGAGAAAAGAAAAGAAAGAAAGAAAAGAAAAGAAAGGTGAGGGAAACAGAGTCAGGCTATCAGTCCATTGGCACAAACTACATCTAATCCTGAAAGCTGAATGATGCAACAAGTCAACAGCAATGAGACATCTCAAAGAGGGGCACCAGTCCAATCTGTGTGAAGTAGGTGAAGGGGTCACATTCCCTGTTATGTGTCCTTCCCCGACCTGAAGCTTTCAAGATAAATCACAAGTTAGGAATGCAATTAGTCTCTGTATCAGAAATCTAGAGCCATTCAGCCACCCAATTTTAGATGGTCTCATGAGAACACACCCTTTCCTGTTGGCATTTTTATGTGACCCAGACAGCTGGTCAGCGTCTGTATTTTCGTCATTTATAGCCTCATAGAGGCTGTCTTAAATGGGCAACAATTCAGAATCTGAGTCCTGTTCTTTGATACGAGCCTTCAGTTCCGCACAGCTCACCACAAGGCTGAAACAGCTGCAGAAGACAGCATCAAGTTTCAGCTCAGAAGCAGGCACAGGCAATTAGGATCTATGAATCTGGGATTTTTAAAAAGCCCCTGGCTTTCCTTCAGTAGCAGCAAAGCTGACACAAGAGCCAGACAGCTGTGTTCCAAGCCCAAGTGACAAACAAGACTTTTCTAAATGTCCTTTTTATCTTGTTCATTTTAGAGGCAAAATAGACCTACTCAAATATATGCACAGCAGGCTGAAAACCATTAGCCTTTATGGGTCAGGCAGTTCATGGCAGCAAGAGCACACTGACAAACTAAAAGCTGTTTTTGAAAACTCCCAAAGCATGTTTCTACCTGGGGATTGCCTCTCTTTTTCTGTTCTCTCCCTTTTTCCAGAGGCTCCAGTGGGCAAAAATCAGTGGCTATGGAGACTTGTTCTGTTTCCAGTCCTCAAAGAGTTTAAATTGCAATCCACCCACAAGCAGCAAAAAGCAAGGGAGCTCTGATCCACTAACACTGTTTTTGTTTTTGTTTTTTTTCCTTTGCAGCTTTCCCTATCAGGATGATCTGTCTAACATTGATGAAATAAAGCAGATAACATTTTACATCAGATTTTATCATACACCCAGATGCGACAGCCACAAAATACAAAGCCTTTGATAAAACATTCCCCTCTGTTTTCCCCAAACCCCTAACTGTAAAATCAGCATGTTCCACAGTGAACAGGTCTATACAAACCTATCCCCAAAGTCCAAGGAAGCTGAGAGGCCAAAGAAAGAGGCTGACATATCCAATTTTAATTTCTTAGAAGGAAACATTTAATAGGGACTTGCAAACAGAAGCCATGTCTGCGTCTCAGGCAGCGATAAGAGGAGAAAGTGGATCCCTGTGCCATCATTCCCCAGACTCAGGGCTTATATACCATAGGGAAGGGGTGATTCAGAAGTGATGTGTAGAATTGAAGAACAATCACATTGAGGTTATTTTAACCTAAGGGCAGGATTTACGGTAAGTATGTGCTTTTACACAAGGAAAGATAGCTAGACTGGAAATCTGAGAGGCCTTCCTGCACTGGAGTTAATCTGAAGTCAACATGGTGGATTAGCATCCAAGATGGAGTTGCTTTAGTTTCCACACAGCATTTACAAGGTTAACATTACAGCTGCCAGAGATGAAGGTTGCAGTGTAAGTAGGGCTTTGAGTTGCAGAGGCAGCTACTAAGCTGTAGAAAAGGCTGGAGTGGTTTTCTTGTTTGGGGGGAATGTTTTTTACTTGCTCCCCCTCTGGTTTATCTAAAGCCTTGCTCCAGCCCTGGGAACTGATTTAAATATTTTTCTTCCACTTGGAGGAGCGAGCAATGCAAACTTCGAACATTCTTGATCCACCCAAAGCCTGCCTTCAGAAATTTTCTGACCCTTCCCCCTCCCACCTAGAAGAGAGAGCAACTCCAATGAACTGTTATTGTCTTTTCGTCGGTTGTGTTTTGTTTTTTTTTTTTGAGACAGAGTCTCGCTCTGTCACCCAGGCTGGAGTGCAGTGGCACGATCTCGGCTCACTGCAACCTCCACCTCCCGGGTTCAAACCATTCTCCTGCCTCAGCCTCCCGAGTAGCTGAGACTACAGGTGCGTGCCACCACACCCAGCTAATTTTTGTATTTTTAGTAGAGACGGGGTTTCACCATGTTGGCCAGGCTGTTCTCAAACTCATGACCTCAAGCAATCTGCCCACTTCAGCCTCCCAAAGTGCTGGGATTACAGGCATGAGCCATTGTGCCTGGCCTGTCTTTAGTGCATAGGAAGGTCATTGAGGGGAATGTTTGGGCCCTTTTTCCTCCCAGTTGGAGGAGAGAACAAAAACCAAAGTCATCCTTTGAGCTGCACTTCTTCCTATATTTAGCCAGCATGGCCAAAAGCAGCCAGAAGATCCAGCAAGCCAACTGTCTATGGCTGGATTTATCATTTTCAAATGCCAAGGGTAACTTTTACCTCTCATAAGAGATAGCAAGCAGCTCAGCTGCTGTTTTATACCATAGGTAACTCCATAGCGACCCAGGCATGATTTTCTCATCCCTCTTCCCTCTTCTTCCCTCCCAGGAAGCCTCCCACATAGTGCACCCTCCCCCAGCATGAAAAATGCAGCAACAAGCATGTCATGTTTCTGCCCAGAAAAGCCCATTAGAGACTCAGTGTCAAAGGTTTTTATTGGGAGTTAGGCACTAGGTGCCCTCTGCCTAGTGTGCACTAATATTCCAGACTCCCAGAAGGGAGGCAGATGGCCAGCATAAACCAGACTGTCAGCACAACGTAGACACAGTGAGACACCCTTATCAGTTAGGGAAAAGTGGGAACCCTCCAGAAATCCAAGTTCCCAGACACCAGCCAAGGGCAAACCTTAAGAACGAGCTTTTCTCAGCATAACAGTCTCAGGCCTGCTCTGTTAATCCCTTTCTAGGCACCCACATTATCCAGTCTCTGAATAACAATACTGAAATGCCCTTGCAAAAATTATAACTGAAAAAAACATATGACAGTGAAAGAGATCTGACCTAACCGACCCTATCTTGCCCTTAACCTCCAAACCTCCAAACTGCCCTTGTTCATTCCTGGGCATAGGCTAGGCCAAGCTAACTATTGGAAAAATTTAGTTTATAAGTGTTTTTTTTTTTTTTTTTTTTTTTTTGAGACAGGGTCTCATTCTGTCACCCAGGCTGGAATGCAATGGTGTGATCTTAGCTCACTGCAACTTCTGCCTCCCAAGTTCAAGCGATTCTCCTGCCTCAGCCTCCTGAGTAGTTGGGATTACAGGTGTGTGCCAACATGCCTGGCTAATTTTTTTATTTTTTGGTAGACATGGGGTTTCACCATGTTGGCCAGGCTGGTCTCAAACCCCTGACCTCAAGTGATCCACCTGCCTCGATCCCCTAAAGTGCTGGGATTACAGATATGAGCCACTGTGCCCAGCCTTAGTTTATAGTTCAACTTTGAAACAAAGATGATAACAGGCCTTTCCCAAAACAAACACCGTTTTTGCCTGGGGACCAAACGGCCTTTGTAAAACTAACAAATTAGCCACAAGATTAGAAATTCCTGTTTAGAAGTCATGCTGCCGGAGGTCACAAGATTCCTGACCACTCCAGTTGCTCCTTTTGATAACATCACTATTGCAAAACCTGATTGGTGCTTGAGATATTTTTCAGAACTGCATTCTTTTTTTTCCTTTTTTTCTTTTTTTTTAAATTCTTTTTTTCAAGACAGGCTCTCACTCTGTCCCCCAGGCTGGAATGCAGTGGCGCAATCTCGGTTCACTGCAACCTCCACCTCTTGGGTTCAGGGAGTTCTCATGCCTCAGGCTCCCGAATAGCTGGGACTACCGGTGTGTACAACCTTGCCCGGCTATTTTTTGTATTTTTAGTAGAGATGGGGTTTTGCCATGTGCCAGGCTGGTCTCAAACTCCTGGCCTCAAGCGATCTGCCCGCCTTGGCCTCCCAAACTGCTGGGATTACAGGCATGCGCCACCACGGCCAGCCCCATTGTTTCATATATTTTATCATTTTTGTAATTGTTTCAAGTGAAAGAGTAAATCTGGTTCCTGTAACTCCATCTTGACCAGAAGCAAAAGGAAGTCTGATGTGCTCTTTCAATATGTAGTTTCAATTCGTTTTTAATTCCAGGAAGTTTTCTTGAATTATAGTTTTTAGTATTTGTTTTCATCCTTTTGTCTTTGTTTTCTTCAAGGACTCCTAGGGTATATGAATTGGATCTTCTTTTTCTAACTTTGATATTTGTCATTTGTCCTCAAATACTATTCTTTCGCTTTTTAAAAAATATGTTCCTCCTTTCCACCTTCTATTTCTTTTAAGCCATCATGTGTTATGTTTATTTGCTCTGTGTTCTTTGCAGTTTAATTTTCTATTCTGAAAGATTTTTTCTTTTATTTCCAAATATTTTCTGAGATCTATCATAACTTGAGTTTTTCTAGTTCTTATTTATGTTATTCTTTCATTGTCTTACATCATTTTCTTAATGTTGTTTAGCTTGTTCAAAATAGTTGGCTATAATTTTGATCCATTCTGTGAGCATGTGTTTTTGGCATTCTTTCATTGCGTCCAAGAATGGTATTCTACCCCTTATTCTTTTATTCTTACAGCAATATTGTATGGGATTTGTCCTCTGTATGTTTCCATTGCTTTTCTTTATATCAAATTAGTTTTCCTGAACTTTCAGAAGGAGGCGGGGTTCAGGGTAGCTTTTCAAATGTCAGAGCTCCCTCTTCTGTTGTTTTTGCATAGTGCTAAAAATTACGGAAGCTTGTTCTTGGCTCTGTTCCCCCACTTTTATTTAGACAGTCTCTTCCCTTATTGAGGTAGGCCAAATAATGACTCCCCAAGAGAAATTCCTGGAACCTGTGTATGTTACCATATGATAAAAGGACTTTTGGGGTGTGATTAAGTTGAAGATTTTGAGATGGAGAGATTATTCTAGATTATTAACATAGGCCCTAAATGCAATCACAAGTGTTGTTATAAGAAGGAGGTAGAGGAAGATGACACAAATAGGAGAAGAAAATATGAATACAGAGGCATAGATTTGAGTGTTGTGGTCACAAGCCAAGGAATGCCAGTGGCCACCAGCAGCTGGAAGAGCCAAGGAATGAAGAGAGTACGGCCTTGCCAACACCTTGATCTTGGCCCAGCCATACTGATTTTAGATTTCTGGTCTCTGGAATTGTGAACAAATAAATTTCTGTTGTTTTAAGTCACCAAGTTTGTGGTAATTTGTTACACTAACAATAGGAAACTGGTTTGGTAGCAAAAGTGGGGTGTTGCTGTAAAAAATACCCAAAAATGTGGAAGTGGCTTTGGAATAGAGTAATTAGATAGTAAGTGGAGGCTGGAAAATGTTGAGAAACATTATAGAAAACTCCTAGATTACCCAAAACACCCTGTTAGTAGAAATATGGATGTTGAAAGCACTGCTGGTGAGGACTCAGAAGAAGTAAAGAAGATAGTAGAGAAAGTCTATATCATCTTAGAGAAGACATGTATCATCATAAGCATGTTAGTATAAATATGACTATTAAAAGTGCTGCTGGTGAGGGCTGAGAAGGAAAATCTTATTGGAAACTATAGGAAAAGTGATCATTATAAAGTGACAGAAAACTTGGCAATTAAGTTAATTGTGTCCTACAGTTATATTAAAAGCAGACTTATAAGCAGTGAACTTGCATATTTAGCTAAGGGGATTTCCAAGCAAAGTGTTGAAGTGCAGCCTGGTTTTTCTGGCTGCTTATGGTAAAATGTGAAAGGAAAGTGACAAACTGAGGAAGAACTGCTAAGCAAAAATGAATCAGGGCCAGGCACGGTGACTCCCGCCTGTAATCCCAACACTTCGGGTGGCCAAGGAGGGAGAATCACTTGAGGTCAGGAGTTCAAGACCAGCCTGGCCAACATGGCAAAACCCCATCTCTACTAAAGATATAAAAAATTAGCTGGGTGTGGTGGCACATACCTGTAATTCCAGTTATTCGGGAGGCTGAGAATTACGTGAACCCGGGAGGCGGAGATTACAGTGAGCCAAGATTGCACCACTGCACTCCGGCCTGGGTAACAGAGTGAGCCTCCATCTCAAAAAAAAAAAAAAAAAAAAAACCAGAAAGAAAAAGAAAAAGAAAGAATCAGGACTTGATAATTTGGGAAATTCTTAGCCTATCCAGGTTGCCAAAGCTACTAAAATTAGGACATTTGGGTTTAGGAAAGCATGCTCTGGAGAGAAGAACAAAGGTATGGCTGGGCAACCTTTTGCTACTACCGAAGAGATTAGGCATGTAATTCATGGATCCCCTCAATCTTCACAGCAGAAGCCAGGAGTAGAGATGGGATTAACAAGGAAAAGCCTGTGGAAGGCCCTCTTGCCTGATGGTGTGAATCCCTGTGATATATACAGGAGATCCACAAGGTTTTCAAAGAATGTTATGCCAGCAGAAACATTGCCAGCTTATACTGAGAGACAGAGATGGAATGAAATGAAGGAAGGCTTCCAGATTCCAAGGATTCTTCAGGCAATAAAACTACTAAGCTTTAAACCTGAACTACCCTTCAATTAAAAGGAAGAATGACTCCAAGGATGGAGTTTTGGGCCCATAGTGTCAATTCACGAATTACAGAGGATTATTTCAAGGCCTTGAACCCTAATGGAATCTCCCCTGCTGGGTTTCAAAGTGGCTTGGTAACTATGACTTCTTAATTCCTTCAATTTTTCTCCCTTTTAGAATGAGAATGTGTATAACTGTTATCCTATGCCTGTCCCACGCTTGTATTTTGGGAATAGATAACTCATTTTCTTGTTTCGCAAGGTCCACAAATGAAGGGGAATTATACCCTGGGTTGCCATAGAGTCTCACCGAAGCCTGATTTACATGATGAGATTTGAGACTTCTGAGCTGATGATATTTAGCTAAGATTTTGAACTTGAGTTGATGCTGTAATAAGTTGACACTTTTGAGGGTGTTGGGATAGGGTGAATGTATTTTGTGTGGGATGAACATCAATGTTTGGGAACCCCAGAGTGGATTGTGTAGGTTGAATAATGACTCCCTAAAAGATATATTATTTGGCCATAATTTGGCATATTTGGCTATATTATTTGGCCAAAAAAAAGACTTTGCAGATGTGATTAAGTTAAGGAACTTGCCATGAGAAGATCACCTGAATTATCTAGATGAGCCCTAAATGCAATAATAAATGTTCCTATAAGAGAGGGGTAGAAGGAGATGGCACAAAAGAGAAGACAATGTGACTACAGAGGCGGAGGTTGGAGTGATGTGGCCATAAGCCAAGGAATCCTGGCAGCCTCTGGTGGGAGCAGGGCCCTTGATTTTGGGCCAATGATATTGATTTCAGACTTCTGGCCTCTATAACTGTGAGAAAATAAACTTCTGTTGTTTCAAGCCACCAAGTTTAAGGTATTTCGTTACAATAGCCACAGGAAATGAATACACAAGTTCAAGAGATCTATTGTACAACATGGTGACTATAGTTAATAACAATTGATATGGTTAAGCTTTGTGCACCCACCTAAATCTCATCTTGAATTATAATCCCCGTAATCCCTATGTGGCAAGGGAGAGACCAAGTGGAAGTAATTGAATCATGGGGGCAGTTTCCTCCATGCTGTTCCCATGATAGTGAGTGAGTTCTCACAAGAGTTGATGGTTTTATTATGGGTTCTTCCCCCTTCGCTCGGCACTTCTTCTCCCTCCCACCTTGTGAAGAAGGTGCTTTCCTTCCCCTTCACCTTTTGCCATGATTGTAAATTTCCTGAGGCCTTCCCAGCCATGCGGAACTGTGAGTCAATTAAACCTCTTTCCTTTACAGATTACCCAGTCTCAGGCAGTTCTTTATAGCAGTATGAAAACAGACTAATATGCAATGTACTGTATACATGAAAACTGCTGAGAGTAGATTTTAAGTGTTCTCACCACAAATAAACATTTGAGGTTATGTATATGTTAGTTAGCTTGATTTGGCCATTCTACAATGTATACATATTTCATAACATCATGTTGTGCACCTGTGATATTGTGATTTATAAGAAGATACATATATTTGGTCTTCATCACCTGATATGGTTTGGATCTGTGTCCCTGCCCAAATCTCATGTTGAATTGTAATATCCAATGTTGGAAGAGGGCCCTGGTGGAAGGTGACTGGATCACGGAGACAGTTTCTTTTTTTTTTTTTTTTTTGAGATGGAGTCTCGCTCTGTCGCCCAGGCTGGAGTGCAGTGGCCGGATCTCGGCTCACTGCAAGCTCCGCCTCCCGGGTTTACGCCATTCTCCTGCCTCAGCCTCCTGAGTAGCCGGGACTACAGGCGCCCGCCACCTCGCCCGGCTAGTTTTTTGTATTTTTTAGTAGAGACCGGGTTTCACCGTGTTAGCCAGGATGGTCTCGATCTCCTGACCTCGTGATCCGCCCGTCTCGGCCTCCCAAAATGCTGGGATTACAGGCTTGAGCCACCGCGCCCAGCTTGACAGTTTCTTATGAATGGCTTAGCACCATCCCCTTGGTGCTAAGTTCTCAAAAGATCTCGTTGTTTAAAAGTGTGTGCAACCTCCACCCTCTCTCCCTCATGCGCTGGCCATATTAAGACATGCCTGCTTCCCCTTCGCCTTCTGCCATGGTTGTAAGTTTCCTGAGGCCTCCCCAGAGGCAGAAGCTGCTATGCTTCCTGTACAGCCTGTGGAACTGTGAGCTAATTAAACCTCTTTTCTTTATAAATTACCCAGTCTCAGGTATTTCTTTATAGCAGTACAAGAACAGTCTAATACATTCCCCATTTCCTGGCACAGAGTTCCTAAAAGTCTTGGAATCTCCAGAGTGATGAGTGACTTTTTACACTAATGAGATGATGATGACTGGTGGCCCCTAGATAGCCTCAGGATGGCGGATGGTCACCAGAAAGACCAAGGCATGATTAGAGGATTGAGACTTGCAGACTCACTATGAACTCTGGGGAGAGGAGATGGGCAAAATGTTGACTTGATTACCAATGGCCAATTATATAACCAATCATGCCTACATAATGAAGTTTCCATAAAAGCCCAAAAGAACTGGCTTTGGATGAGTTTCCAGATAGTTGAACACAGAGAGATTCCTAGAGCATGGCATGACTAGAGAGGGCATGGAAGCTCTGCAACCCTTCCCCCATTCCTCACTCTATGCATCTCTTCCATCCGCTGTTCATCTGCATCCTTTGTAATATCCTTGATAATAAATAGGTAAATGTAAGTAGTGTTTCCCTAAATTCTAGGAGCTGCTCTAGCAAGTTAATTGAACCCAAAGAGGGGGTCATTGATTTATAGTTGGTTGGTCAGATGTGTAGGTCACAACCTGGGACTTACAATTGGCATCTGAAGTGGGGGCAGTCTTGTGGTACTGAGCCCTCTAATGGTAGTATTTTCAGAGAGTGTCAGAATTGAATTAGAGGACACCCAGGTGGTATCCACTGGAGAATCTGATGTCAGAGGTGTTGTGTTGGCTGTGTTAGGCTAAGAGAAACACTGTTTTGGCCAGGCGTGGTGACTCATGCCTGTAATCCCAGCACTTTGGGAGGCTGAGGAGGGCAGATCACCTGAGGTCAAGAGTTCAAGACCAGCCTGGCCAACATGGTAAAACCCCGTCTCTACAAAAATACAAAAATTAGCCGGGCATGATGGCGGATGCCTGTAATCCCAGCTACTCAGGAGGCTGAGGCAGGAGAATTGCTTGAACCTGGTAGGTGGAGGTTGTAGTGAGCCGAGATCATGCCACTTCACTCCAGCCTGGGCAACAGAGCAAGACCCTGTCTCAAAAAAAGAAAGAAAGACTGTTTATTCCCTCTACCTCTATTAATACCATAAATACATACAATTTTTGTCAATTAAATAATAATAAAAACAAAACAAAACAAACATGAGAGGCTGGGTGCGGTGGCTAGTGCCCATAATCCCAGCAATTTGGAAGGCCTAGGTGGGTGGACTGCTTGAGCCCAGGAGTTTGAGACCAGCCTGGGCAACACAGTGAAACCCCATCTCTACAAAAAAAATACAAAAAATTAGCCAGCTGTGATGGCATGCACCTGTAGTCTCAGCTACTTTGGAGGCTGACGTGGGAGTTTCACTTGAGCCTGGGGAGGATGAGGCTGCAGTGAGCTGTGATTGCACCACTGCACTCCAGCCTGGGCAACAGAGCGAGACCATCTCGGAAAAAACAACAAAAAAATTACATTTACTATTGCCCTATCCTGCTCAATTTTTGTTTCACTCCCAGCAGTTTCTTAGTGTAGTCTGCTGTCCTAGAAAAGAGCCCTGGTAATATCATCATACGGTAAAGAATTAACTTAGGAGGTCTGGGTTGTTTAAACCTTGTGCATTCCAAGGAAAGGTTTGGCCCTTGCCCCAGCTCCTGGGATATAACCTGTAAGTCAGGGGTCCCCAACTGCCAGTCCACACACAGTACGAGTCCATGGCCTGTTAGGAACTGGGTCGCACAGCAGGAGGTGAGCAGCAGGCAAGGGAGTGATACTGCTTGAGCTCCACCTCCTGTCAGATCAGTGGCAGCATTAGATTCTCATAGGAGCATAAACTCTATTGTGAACTGCGCATGCAAGGGATCTAGGTTGCACATCCTTATGAGAATCTAATGCCTGGTGATCTGAGATGGAACAGTTTCATCCTGAAACCATCCCCCTCTGCCCCATGTCCATGGAAAGATTGTCTTCCACAAAACTGGTCCCTGGTGCCAAAAAGGTTGGGGACCACTGCTCTAAACCCTTGAAATATACTGCCTGTTAAGAAACCTTTGTTTACTTGAGTGTATGAGCCATGCCAGATAGCTGTGATTTTTGATATGAGTCTTGGGCTGTGCAGTATCGGCATGAACCTTGGAAGGACTGAGTAAGGTCAACCACACAGGTAGTTGGCCATGCCTGAAACTGACTCCAAATAAAAGCCACAGACACCGAGGCTCAAGTGAGAGTCCATGGGTGGTAATACTTCATGTATGTTACCCCACATCTTGCTGGGAGAATTAAGCACTGGCCGTATGACTCCACTGAGAAGGGAGAACCCAAAGCTTGATCCTTGTTTCCCCTGGACTCTGCCCTATGTGCCCTTTTCCATTGCTGAATTAAGTCTCTACCCTTTTGCTCTAATGAACTATAACCATCAGTATAGCAGCTTTGCTGAATTCTGAGTCCTTCATAGTGAATCAGTGAACCTGAAGTTGGTCCTGGGAACCCCCAAGCACAGTCAGTCTTAAGAGTTCATAGAAGGCTGGGCATGATGGCTCACACCTATAATCCCAGCATTTTGGGAAGCTGAGGCAGGAGGATCACTTGAGCTCAGGAGTTCAAGACCAGCCTGGGCAACATAGCTAGACCTTATCTCCACTAAAAATTTAAGAAATTAGCTCAGTGTGATGGCATATGCCTATAGTCCCAGCTATTCGGGAGGCTGAGGGGAGAGGATTGCTTGAGCCTGGGAGGTTGAGGCTTAGGTGAGCCAAGATCATGGCACTGCACTCCAGCCTGGGTGACAGAGCAAGATCCAGTCTCAAAAAAAAAAAAAAAAAAGGAGTTCATAGGAATTATTATAGTCTGCTGCTCCAACCCCTTCCAACCTTCCTGCAGACCCCTCAAACTCACTTGTTGCTGAATTTTGCAAAATTCCTCTCAGTTTCAGCTGCTGAATTCAAGTTGGTCTGTCATGCCCACTGGCTGTTTTGGTATTGTGTTCTCAGGTCTGGCAAATGCTGCTTACTTCCCCCTGCTTTTTCCTATACAGATAATTGTACCATGAAGTTGTTGTGGCTGTTGGTGACTTGTCCTTACTCATGTGTATTTTGATATTCATGGATATTTCAGCTATCTATTGCTGTGTAAATAAACCACACCAAAACTTAGTGGATTAATAACTATTTTATTGCTCACGAATCTGGGCATGGCTCAGTGGGGATGGCTCGTTTCTTCTTTCTTCTTCTTTTCTTTTCTTTTCCTCCTTCTCCTTCTCCTTCTCCTTCTCCTTCTTCCTAGAGGTGGGATCTTGTCCTGTTGACCATTGGAGTGCAGTGGTGCGATCCTAGCTCGCTGCAGCCTCAAAATCCTGGGCATGGCAATTCTCCTGCCTCAGCCTCCCGAGTAGCTGGGACTACCAACATGTGCAACTGTGCCTGGCTAATATATTTTAGTAGAGATGAGGTCTTGCTTTGCTACCCAGGCTGGTCTCAAACTCCTTGCTTCACTGCTTCAGATGATCTGCCCGCCTCAGCCTACCAAAGGGCTGGGATTACAGGTGTGAACCACCACGCCCAGACTTGTTTCTTCTCTATATGATGCCTGGGGAAGTTGGAATGGTACTGGAGGATGCAAGATAATTTCATCACATGACTGGGACCTCAGTGCTAGCTGCCAGCAGGGGCCTCAGTTATGTACATGGCCTATATTTAAGAGTCTCATGCTCTACCGACTGAGCTAGCCGGGTGGCCGTGATAGCACTGCATGACCTATTTTTAAAAGGTGTCTCATCCTCCAGGACCTCTGTCTTCAGAAGGACAGCACAGACCTCTTTACAGGGTATCTAGGTTCTCCTCTCACTAAAGCAAAAGTTCAATGTTTTTTAAGGCTGGGCTCAGAAGTCCCAGAATGCCATTTCTACCATACCTTATTGGTCAAATGGAACACAAGGCCAGCCCAGACACAAAGGATGAAAAAATAGGCTCCATGTCTTGATGGGAGGGTGGCAAACTCGTGCAGGGTTGGAAATACAGCTGGCAGCCCTATCTGCAGAAAATCTGCCACACTGGGGACACTGTGTCCACTGGCCCCACCATAAATGTTGTCCATGAGTTTTGATTTTGTCATCTGGTTGCTCTGTCTGTATGCTGGCATAACAAGAGAGTGGAAACTACGCTGCTGCCATCATGTTTCCAGTGTCTCTTCTAATTTAAAAAAAAAAAAAAAACTATCTCAGAAAAGAACAGAAATTTTGGGTGAGGGTAGAATGAAGAGGTAAAAACATTCTAAATGGTTCATTCTCCTGAGAAATTAGGAGTAAAGGCCAGTAACACATCTGTGTGTGTATGTGTGCCCATGTGTGTGCTTAATCTACCAACAGAGAAAACGTGAATTATGCTTATAAGGAATAGAAAGATAATCACCAGAAGAATTGATAAGCAGAACAGAACTTCCAAATTACTAAGGGAGGGAGAAGGGGAATAAACAGAAGCTTAACAGAGCCAACAAATGTAAGGAAATTGAAAAGGTGGTAACAATAACAAAATCAAAAAAAAGGAAACGAAGTCTAATGGAACACACAAAAACAGGCATATCGCTGATAAACTGAATGGACTGGGTTCTCCTATAAAAGAGAGGGACTGTAAAATTGGGTTATAAAACAAAAGTTATGTGTTAATTACTAGAAGCACTTGTGTGTGTGTGTGTGTGTGTGTGTGTGCGCGCGTGTGTATGAGATGGAGTTTTGCTCTTGTTGCCCGGGCTGGAGTGCAATGGTGTGATCTCGGCTCACTGCAACCTCCACCTCATGGGTTTAAGCAATTCTCCTGCCTCAGCCTCCCAAGTAGCTGGGATTACAGGCATCTGCCACCATGCCCGGCTAATTTTGTATTTTTAGTAGAGACAAGGTTTCTCCATGTTGGTCAGGCTGGTCTCGAACTCCCAACCTCAGGTGATCCGCCCGCCTTGGCCTCCCAAAGTGCTAGGATTACAGGCATGAGCCACCGCGCCCAGCCTACAAGCACATTTAAAACAAAGAGACTGGGGCTGGGTGTAGTGACTCATGCCTGTAATCCCAGCACTTTGGGAGGCCAAGGCAGGTGGATCCCTTGAGGTCAAGAGTCTGAGATCAGTCTGGGCAACATGGCGAAACCAAGTCTCTACAAATACAAAAATTAGCTGGGCGTGGTGGTGCATGCCTGTAGTCCCAGCTACTTGGGAGGCTGAGGTGAGGGGATCGCCTGAGCCTGGGAGGTAGAGGCTGCAATGAGTAGAGATCATGCCACTACACTCCAGTCTAGGTGACAGAGTGAGACCTTGTCTCAAAAAATAATAATAATAAATAAAATAAATAGCCAATGAGCTTAGTGGCTACCTTATTAGACAGTTAATACAGTGAAAAAAGAAGAAATAATCATATCAAATGTCAGATAGGGAATATTATCTATATCGGATATGACTGTACCATTAGAAAACCTAAGAAAAAACTGTACTGAGAAGCTACCAGAATAGGTAGATAGTTTTGATAAGGAGCTGGATACAAGATAAAATTATCACCTGTAGTCCCAGCCATTTGGGAGGCTGAGGTGGGAGAGTAACTTGAGTCCAGGAGTTTGACACCAGCCTGGGCAACACAGGGAGAACCTATCTCTACAGAAAAATTCAAAAATTAGCTGAGTCTGGTAGTGCACACCTGTAGTCCAAGCTACTTGGGAGGCTGAGGAGGGAGGATCATTTGAGCCTGAAAGGTTGAGGCTACAGTGAGCTGTGATCATGCCAGTGAACTTCAAGGCAAGATCCTGTCTCAAAAAATAAAAATAAAAGAGAAAATTATAAAAATAGGTTCTTCCTATACTAGCAGTAAGCAGATGGGACTAGCAAAAATAAGTCTTAATGACAACAAAAATATAAATATACAAAAATAAATTTAACCAAAAAAGATAAAGAGATGATGGATTTAGAAAATTATAAATATCATTGCAGCATATAAGACATAATCAAACAGACACATCAAATCCCTAGATATAAAGAAAGGCTTAATGTAATAAAAACATTACATCTCCCTAACTATTATATTAATGTAAATATAATTCCAATCAAAAGCATAATAGTTTAGTTTTTTTTGTTTTTATGGTTTTTATTTTTTGAGACAGTCTTGCTCTGTCACCCAGGCTGGAGTGCAGTGGCACGATCTTGGCTCACTGCAACCTCTGCCTCCCGGGTTCAAGCAATTCTCCTGCCTCAGCCTTCCGAGTAGCTGGCATTACAGGCGTGTGTCACTGTGCCCAGCTAATTTTTGTATTATTAGTAGAGACAGGGTTTCACCATGTTGGCCAGGCCGGTCTTAAACTCCTGACCTCAAGTGATCCGCCTGCCTGGGCCTCCCAAAGTGCTGGGATTACAGGTGTGAGCCACCTTGCCCAGCAATAGTTGAGGTTTTTTTTGTTTTGTTTTGTTTTTGTTTTTGTTTTTGTTTTGAGACGGTCTCACTCTGTTGCCCAGGCTGGAGTGCAGTGGTATAATCTCTACTCAATGCAACCTCTATCTTCTGGGTTCTAGCAATTTTCCTGCCTCAGCCTCCCAAGAAGTTGGGATTACAGGTGCATGCCACCAGGGTGGCTAATTTTTATATTTTTTAGTAAAGACAGGGTTTCACCATATTGGCCAGGCTGGTCTCAAACTCCTGGCCTCAAGTGATCTGCCCGCCTTGGGCTCCCAAAATGCTGGGATTATAGACGTGAGTCACCTCGCCCAGCCACAACAATTTAGTTTTGTTGTGTTTTGGGGGTTTTTTTGGGGGGGTTGGGGGACGGGTTGGTAGCATTCATTTTGAAACTTGATTAAATGATTTTAAACTTCAGAGAATTCCTAGAAAATAAATTTGCAAGAACAAAAATCCCTTGAAATCAAATAGATTACAGACACAAAATAGAGTTCAGGTCAAGCTAAGTATATTTGTGACCTTATATGACTGAATTGTGGGTACAAGGTGGTGTGTTTCATAAATGGTGCCAACTGACAATACTGAATTTTACCTCAGCCTGGTGAGCAGTGCAGGTCAAAAAATCCCCTTACTCTAAAGGGAAAATGGCTTTTCTGGAAAATGGCTTACTGCAAAGAACCATCCTTCCCCATATGACTTAGAAGTCACGGATGTCCCCTGTTTACCTGAGAAGCCCTGACACCCACTCTCCAAATTCCCATTCTTTGCCTCATAGATGACAAGCCTAACTGCTTGTCCCCACTGATCAATCAGAACGAAATGCTCTTTAGCCAAACTTGAACCAGGCTTCTTTCCTACAAGCTCCTAACTCTGCTTGCCCCTAAGCCTGGGCAAGCATCAAAAAAAGTCGAAATTCCCCCCCTCCCGACGGACCCTGCTTCTCAGCTTCTCCTGGGAATAGGCGGACCACAGTGGGACAATTTCCTGGCAGACCCCACTGGCCATTCCCCCTTGTTTGTGCAGCTTCCTTTCCACAGATTCTGCTTATCTCTGCCTGCCTCCCTATCCTGTACAAGAAAAGCCTTTTTCTGTTTGGTTTCAAGATGCTCTCAGGTTTCTGAGCTGGGAGCATTCTCCCTTTTGCAATAGCCTGTCTTTCTAATTAAAGTCTCTGATTTTATTTGACACAGAAAAAAGCGTGACACAGGCTTCTTGTTCAAGCTTGATCTTGATTTCATACCATATACCACAGTAAATTCCAATTAGATTAAAGTAGAAAAAAAACTAAAGCAATAACAACACTGAAATAAATGTTAAGATTATCTTTCTATCTGGAATAGGGAAGGGAAACTAGGCAAGATGGGATATACAAAAGCCATAAAAAGAAAGTTTAGACATATCTGATCAGAGGCTACATTTCACTAGTTACATATTACACATACAATTTTTCTTTCTTTCTTTTTTTTTTTTTTTTTTTGAGATGAAGTCTTGCTCTATCACCCAGGCTGGAGTGCAGTGGTGTGAGTTCAGCTCACTGCAACCTCCACTTCCCAAGTTCAAGCGATTCTCCTGCCTCAACCTCCCAAGTAGCTGGGATTACAAGCAACCACCACTATACCTGGCTTTTTTTTTTTTTTTTTTTTTTTTGTAGAGATACCACACCCAGCTACTTATTCTTTATTATTATTTTTTTATTTTTAGTAGAGATGGGGTTTCACCATTTTGGTCAGGCTGGTCTCGAACTCCAGGCCTCAGGTGACCAACAGCCTCAGCCTCCCGAAGTGCTGGGATTACTATGCCCAGCCCACATAAAATTTTTCTAATTGCACATTTAAAAAAACATAAAATGCAAAAGACAAAAGGAGTTTGGGGGAAAATACTGCAATGTAACTGACAGATGGTCAATAGCCTTAATGGACAAAGATGTTAATATCTCTAATGTAATATCCCTAATGTACAGTGTAACTGACAGACTGTTAATATCCCTAGTGTACAATGTAATTTGTACACTGTTTACAAATTGATAAGAAAAGGACAAATCACCCCAGAGAAAACTGGACAAAGGATATGAACATCTGCAAAAGAGAAAAGCCAAATGGCCAACAGACCAAAACAATCCTCAATTGCACAAGTAGTCAGAAAAATACAAAATTAAAGACAGCATCAACATCCAGCGCTGGAGGGGATTTGCCTTAATGAACTTAATGATTTTGCTGGTAGGACTAGGAAACTTTATATAATCTTTTGGGGGAAGGAATTTGGCTATATCTATTCAGTAATGAAACACCGTTACCTGCAGTTAATAAAACTTCAAAACATAGGAAGCAAAAAAATTGAATAGCACAAGGAAAAATTTGACAATACAGTCTCTCTTTCTCTCCTCTCTCTCTTTCTCCCCCCCCCATTACCCCCAGTTGACAAGCTAAAGGGAATTATCAGGAAACACACATTTTAAAAGGCCCAACACACAAGCTTGAACCGATAGAGCCGTAGAGTACGATAAACCCAACAACTAGAAGATACAGTGTTTTCAATCAAGACACAAAACCATTTTTGAAAGCTGGCCTCGTACTTGAGCCTTAAGGCAAGTTTCATCAAATTTCAAGCTCAACATTCTTGGGCCACAAGGCAAATGGGCTTAGAAATCACTAACACAGGGATTAACTTCTTGTTCGTTTGCGGAAACGCAAAACGGTGTTAAGACCTGTAACATTTTCTGCAGTCCCTCTAAATTCCTTCTTTGACTAATCGATTCCTAGAACAGGACGCGATGGACCAAGCTGGGTCAACCTGCCGACAGCTCCGTTGGGCAGCATGTCCACCCCTGATGACCAAAGCCCACCAAACGTGCAGCTGGCACTCGGCCGCCTTTGTTTCCTTCCCCTAGAATGAAACTCCGCTGCTTTCCCACATTCCTGGAGCAACCGGAATAAAGCGCCCAAGGCCTTGCCCTTTGAGTCTCAGAGGATGTTTGCCACTCCGACAATGGACTTTTAAATAACTCAGGCGGGGGAGGGGGGAGGGATTGCATTGGGAGTGATACCTGATGTAAATGACGAGTTGATGGGTGCAGCACACCAACATGGCACAAGTATACATATGTAACAAACCTGCACGTTATGCACATGTACCCTAGAACTTAAAGTATAATAATAATAAAAAATAAATAAAAAAATAAATAACTCAGGGGTCAAAAGGCGTGTGTAGGGGGAGAGTTACAAATCAACACTTGAAACCGAACACGAACAAAAATCAAATCCGAACTAATACAACAAATCAAAACTTGGATTTTTAGAAGAAAACTTCAACTTTAATGCTTCCAGGAGGAAAGCAAAAAGGCTAATGACTGAATTGTGAAAACGAGCCAAAATACTCCACCCCTGATGTCACACACACCTATGACTCCCTGCACAGATCCACGGTCCCGGGCGCTGAATCCCCGCAACCCTCCGCGCCCACAGAGGTTAAACTCTCGCTGCCGGCGACTTCCGCTTCCTGGCCTAAATCTGACACGCACGACTCCCCCTGCGGCAACTGCACAGGTTCGGTGACAGCCGAGACGCCGGGCGTTTCCCGCAGCCGGCCTGGGCCCAGGTCGGAGCTGTAGCCAGCAGGGCCGCCAGGTGGGCTCGGGACGGGGCGGGTGCGGGGTCCCGGCCGCGGCGGGAGAGGGGTCGCCGCGTCCCACAGAGCAGTGCGGCGTCGGGGGCGGGGGCGGGGGCGGGGGCGGGGCCGGGTGCGTCTCGGGACCTGCTCCTGGGGGTGGGGGCTGGGCGCTATTTAAAGAGGCGGAGGCTCCCCGGTGGGGACGGCCTGAGGCCGAGTGCACCCTGAGGGCGGAAGAGGTAAGGCGCCCCGAAGGCGACTGACTCCTAGAGGCTGCGGCGGAGGGGAGAAGCCTGGTGGTACATTCCATGGCCCAGTGCCTCGGCCACTGGAAAATCCCACAGGGGTATATCGAGTAGAGTACCGTGGGCTCCGCTGCAGAAGTGATCACCCTTCCAAGATGGCGGCTCCCGTAGAGACACTCCCAAGGGGACAGCCATGTTCCTTGCCTGACAGTCGCTGCAGGAAATTGGAAAGCCCGCCTCTCCTTCGACGCACACGCGCACGCACGCACGCACGCACCGGCGCGGTGTAAGGGCACCAGGTGTAATTGTGGGCGAGCGGCCGCTTCGGAGCTGACACTAAGCATGTGCAGATCAAGTCCAGAAGCGCCGGGGTCCCTCGAAGCAGTTTTCAGGACTTAAGGCTCTGGGAGTGAGTTTAACAGACGGACTTAGGGCCACTTAAGCATTGAGATAATTATGGAGATGTTAAGACATGGATCAAGCGTTGAGATAATTATGGGGATGTTATGACATGGATTTTGTACTCGATGATGCTCAGTGGGGTGAGGAGGCTTCTCTGGGGTCATTTATAGGGAGGTGCAGAGAGAGTGATTGGGGTTTGTGGGTGAGTGATGGGTCACTAGAGAAAATTGATGGGTAGCCTGTAGGATGAGTGTTGGGGACACCGGAGTAAATGATAAGGGGGTCTGTGGAGTGAGTGATACAGGGTCTCTAGGGTGAGTAATAAGGTATATGTGAGATGAGTGATGAGAAGTCCGTGGCGTGAGAAGGGGCTGTGCGGGGTGACTACTGGAGGTCTGTGAGGTGTAGGATGGGGTTTATTGGGGGATTGACCAAGGTTTCTGCCGGGTGAGTGATGCGTTTATTTGGGACTGGTGATGGGGGGCTGTGGAATCAGATATGCAGCTTCCTGGGGTCAGTGATAGGTGGTCTTTAGGTGTGAGATGAGGTTGTTTCAAAAACCTACTTTTGACTTTGTTGGTCCTCCTGTGTCTTTGTTTCTCTGTCATTAATATCTGCCCTTAACTTCGTTATTTCTTTTCTGTTTTTTTCTTTTGTTCTCATTTTTAAAGTCCTGAATTGAATGCTTATCTCTTATTATCCAGTCATTTTATTTTATAATATAAACATTAAGTTTATAAATTTTTCTCTAAGAACTCTTTAGCTCCATGTCACATGTTTTGTTGTTGTTGTTGTTGTTGTTGCTGCTGTTCGGTTTTGTTTTGAGACAGGGTCTCACTCTGTCGCCCAGAGATGGAGTGCAGTGGCACGATCATGGCTCACTGCAGCCTCAACCTCCTGTGCTCAGTCGATCCTCCCAACTTAGCTTCCCAAGTAGCTGGAACTACAGGCATGTGCTGCCACACCCACTAATTTTTTATTTTGTGTAGACACAGGGTCTCACTATGTTGCCCAGGCTGATTTTTTTTTTTTTTTTTTTTAAGATACAAGAATCTCTCTCTGTTGCCTAGGCTGGAGTGCAGTGGAGCCATCATGGCTCACTGCAGTCTCAACCTCCTAGGCTCAAGTGATCCTCCCACCTCAGCCTCCCAAGTTGCTGGGACTATAGGCAGGCTTGCCCAGCTAATTTTTAAATTTTTGGTAGAGATTGGGGTCTTGCTATGTTGCCCAGGCTGGTCTTGAACTCCTGGCCTCAAGCAATCCTCAAGTAGTCCTCCCAGCTCATCCTCCCAAAGTGCTGGAACTACAGGCATGAGCATCCAACCCACAAGTTTTGATATGTAGCATCTCCACTATAGTTTCCTTCTAATGTTTTCTAATTGCAGTTGCAATGTTCACTCTTACCTCTGGGTTATTTAAATATGAGATTTTGATTTCCCAAAACATTGACATCTTTGTTACTGATTTCTAAATTGTGGTTAGAGGCTGTCACCTGAGTGATCATTACGTGCAGGAATGATGCTTTTAAGTTCAATACATACCACCATACTACTTTCCAAAACTTTTGTAAAGTTGGAACTCCCACCAGCAACATATAAAAAGACTTCTTCCAAAATCCTCTTCCGCACTGGATTTTTTTTTTTTTTATTTTCCCCATTCTGAGGGCCAAACACAAGGGTATCTAGTTTGCCTTGATGTACATTTTCCTGACAACTAGTGGCTGAACATTATTTCATTCTTATTGGCCATTGAAATATATATTTAAACTTTTTCATGTCCTTTGCCCTTTGTTTCCTTTAGGTGGTTTGTCTTTCTTACTAATTTGTGAATATTAACCTGTATTGTAACTATATTTCCTCTATCTCTGGATTTTGACTTTTGAAAGATGTCTTCACCTTTGATTTTTTAAAAATCATCTATGAAGATATATCTGCCTTTTTCCTTTACAAGTTCTGAGTGTATTGTCTTGCCTAGTGACTTCTCCTCATTTCATGTTCAAACAAATATGCCTTAAATTTATATTTAATATATTTATTGTTTCAATTTTTAAAGCTAAATTTTAATCTAACTGGAATTCATTTTGGTGTATGGTGTGAGATGGAATCAGTTCATATATTCCATTTGGATACCTAATTTGCCAGCACCAGCCGTTAAATGAATACCGTTTTCTAATTCAATTAAATGCCACTTTTGTCACATAAGTTCCCAAATGTGTATTGTTTTATTTCTGAACTGTTTAGTTCTCCTTTTTAAAAAATCATATTGACTTTAGAAATAGTTTTAATATCACACAGAACTAGTCTCCCTCGCTTTCTTCTTGGTTGCTTTCATTAATTTTCTTGTGCGTTTATTATTATTCTTTTTTTTTTTTTTTGAGATGGAGTCTTTCTCTGTTGCCTAGGCTGGAGTGCAGTGGTGCAATCTCGGCTCACTGCAACCTCCACCTCCCAGGTTCAAGCAATTCTCCTGCCTCAGCCTCCCGAGTGGCTGGGACTACAGGCGCGTGCTACCCTGCTCAGCTAATTTTTGCATTTTTAGTAGAGACGAGGTTTCACCATATTGGCCAGGCTGGTCTTGAACTCCTGACCTTGTGATCCGCCTGCCTCGGCCTCCCAAAGTTCTGGGATTACAGGCATGAGCCACTGCTCCCGGCCTTTTTCTTCCACATGAATGTTAAAACTATTTTATCTAGTTTCAAAAATAACCATTAAAACTATAATATTTGATAGTTTTCTTATGGGTCCAGCACCTTTTTTTTTTTTTAATAGTTCATTCTTAGATATTTTACCTTTGTTTTTATCATCATTGTGAATAGCATATTTTTTTCTATTTCCATAGGGAAAATCTATTTTTATAATTTTATTTCGTATTCAGTCCAATTACCAAATTCTCATATGAATCTAGTTGCTTTTTATAGTCTTACTTTTCCTAGCTACCATATTCCATCCAATTAAAAATGATACTGTCTCTTCTCTCAAATATTTATTCTGATCACCTCATCTTCTGTTGCACTAGTTAGAGCTTTCAGAACAATGTTGAGTGACATTTAATAGAGGGTATTTGCTATCTTGCTGCTAATGTTAATGAAAATAACTTGGGCATTTTTTATTTGAATGTGAAAGGTGTTTATTTATTCATCAATCTATTCAGTAAACATTTATTGAATACCTACCCCTTGCCAGATATTGACTTTGCAACCCTGCTTGGCACTTACTAGCTATGATTGTTTTTTCTAACAGCTTTATTGATATCATTCATCTGCCATAAAATTCACCCATTTAAAGCTTACAGTTCAGCAGTTCCTAGCATATTCACAGAATTGTGCAACCATCATCATAATCTAATTTTAGAATATTTTATCACCCCAAACGGAAACATCGTACCCATTAGCAATCATTCCTCATTCCCAACCCTCATCCCTAGCCACAGGCAACCACTAATTTACTTCCTGTCTCTGTAGATTGGTCTATTCTAGACATTTTATATAAATGGAATCATAAAATATGTGGTCTTTTATGATTGTCTTATTTATTTATTTTAGACAGAGTCTCACTCTGTCACCCAGGCTGGAGTGCAGTGGCCAGATCTCAGTTCACTGCAGCCGCTGTCTCCCGAGTTCAAGCAATTCTCCTGCCTCAGCCTCCCAAGTAGCTGGGATTACAGGCACCTACCACCACGCCTGGCTAGCTTTTGTATTTTTAGTAGACATTGGCCAGGCTAGTCTTGAACTCCTGACCTCAGGTAATTAGCCCACCTTGGCCTCCCAAAGTACTGGGACTACAGGCATGATCCACTGTGTCCGGCCATGATTGTCTTCTTTAACTTAGCCTAATGTTTTCAAAGCTCATCCATGTTATAGCATGTATTAGGACCTTATTCCTTTTATTATTTTGTTTATTGTGGTATGAACACTTAACATGAAAACTACCCTCTTAAATTTTGTTTTTGTTTGTTTGTTTGTTTGTTTGTTTTGGTTTTGGTTTTGATTTTTGAGACAGTCTCTCGCTCTGTCACCCAGGCTGGAGTGCAGTGGCGCAATCTCGGCTCATTGCAACCTCCACCTCCCAGGTTCAAGCAGTTCTCCTGCCTCAGCCTCCCACGTAGCTGGGACTATAGGTGTGTGCCACCACACCTGGCTAATTTTTAGTAGAGACAGGATTTCAACATATTGGTCAGGCTGGTCTCGAACTCCTGACCTCAGGTAATCCACCTGCCTCGGCCTCCCAAAGTGCTGGGATTACAGGTGTGAGCCACCGCACGTGGTGTATCCTCTTAAATTTTTAAGTGCACAGTACAGTACTGTTAACTACAGGTGCCATGTACAGCCAATCTCTAGAGCTTATTCATCTTGTATACCTGAAACTTTATACCCGTTGAATAGCAACTTCTCATTACCCCCTCCTCTCAGCCCCTGGCAACCACCATTCTACTATATGTTTCTATCTGTTTATTTTAGAAGCACTTCATGTCTTTTTATTCCTGAATGATATTTCATTGTATGGATGGACCACATTTTGTTTATCCACTCATCAGTCAATGGACATTTGGGTTGTTTCCACTTTTTAGCTATTATGAATAATGCTGCTATGGGCATTTGCGTACAAGTTTTTGTGTGGACATATGTTTTCATTTCTCTTGGGTGGATACCCAGGAGTGGAATGACTGGTATAAGGAGTGAGGTAGAAATTTACCTCTTCCCTTTTAGGATTTCTTTTCGCTGGGCCTGAAAGTTAAATTGACATAAGACAGATCAACAGAGAAAAATGTACAGATTTATTTAATACAAGTTTTATGTGGCACAGGCGCCTTCATAAAGAAATGAAGACCCAAAGTAGTAGTTAGAGTCAATCACTTATATACTGGATTGGACAAAGAATACTTAAGTTGTGAAAAAGCAACTCAGTTATGTGGGGAGGCTTAAAACATAAGAGTTTTTTAAAATTTCTTTTGGCTTATTTCTCCAAGAAAAAAAGTTATTTTTCATAAGATCTGTACGTAATTGTCTTGCTCTCAATTTCCTGACCTTGATAGTAAGAATGTGGCATTCTAGCTGGGCACGGTGGCTCACGCCTGTAATCCCAGCACTTTGGGAGGCCGAGGTGGGTGGATCACCTGAGGTCAGGAGTTTGAGACCAGCCTGACCAACATGGTGAAACACCATCTCTAAAAATACAAAAACTAGCTGGGCGTGGTGGCAGGCGCCTGTAATCCCAGCTGCTTGGGAGGCTGAGGCAGGAGAATTGCTTGAGCTGGGGAGGCGGAGGTTGCAGTGAGCAGAGATCGTGCCACTGCACTCCAGACTGGGTGACAGAGCGAGACTCTGTCTCCAAAAACGGCCAGGTGCTGTGGCTCACGCCTGTAATCCCGGCACTTTGGGAGGACGAGGTGTGTGGATCATGAGGCCGGGAGATCGAGACCATCCTGGCCAACATGGTGAAACCCCATCTCTACTAAAAATATAAAAATTAGCTGGGCATGGTGGCGCGTGCCTGTAGTCCCAGCTACTCAGGAGGCTGAGACAGGAGAATCGCTTGAACCCGGGAAATAGAAGCTGCAGTGAGCCAAGATTGCGCCACTGCACTCCAGCCTGGGCGACAGAGCGAGACTTTGTCTCAAAAACAAAAACAAAAAAAGAATGTGGCGTTCCTTCTAGTAGAGCGAGGGCATCTTTCACATGGGAATTTCATCTCCCACTTTTAAGAAACAAAGGGAAGGTCAGCATGATCTTCCTGCACCTGCTGCTTTTCAAGCGCCTGTGACTCAAAATAGCCAGTATTCCAGAGTGGTGTGTGTGTGTATTTTTTTTTTTTTTTTAGATGGCGTTTCACTCTTATTGCCCAGGCTGGAGTGCAATGGTGCGATCGTGGCTCACCACAACCTCCACCTCCCAGATTCAAGCGATTCTCCTGCCTCAGCCTCCCGAGTAGCTGGGATTACAGGCATACACCATCACGCCTGGCTAATTTTGTATTTTTAGTAGAGACAGGGTTTCTCTATGTTGGTCAGGTTGGTCTCGAACTCCTGACCTCAGGTGATCCACCTACCTTGGCCTCGTAAAATGCTGGGATTACAGGCTTGAGCCACCGTACCCAGCCAGAGTGGCATATTTTTAACTCCTTCACTGGATCACATGGCATACCCCTATGTTTAACTTTTTTTTTTTTTTTGAGATGGAGTCTCACTCTGTCACCCAGGCTGGAGTGCAGTGGCGCTAACTCCACTCACTGCAAGCTCCACCTCCCGGGTTCAAGCAATTCTTCTGCCTCAGTCTCCCAAGTAGCTGGGATTACAGGCACCCACCACCACGCCCAGCTAATTTTTGTACTTTTAGTAGAGACAGGGTTTCACCATGTTGGCCAGGCTGGTTTCAAACTCCTGAACTCAAGCGATCCACCTGCCTCAGCCTCCCAAAGTGCTGGGATTACAGGCATGAGCCCCTGTGCTCAGCCTTCTATGTTTAACATTTTAAAGAATTGCCAAACCATTTTCCAAAATGGCTGCATCACTTTATATTCCAGCAGCAATGTATGAGGGTTCCAGTTTATCACATCCTTGCTAACGTTTATTGTCTTTTTAATTCTAGCCTTCCTAGTAGGTGTGAAGTGGTATCTTCTGGTTTTGATTTCCATTTCTCCAGTGGCCACTGATGTTGAGCATCTTTTCCTGTACTTATTGCCCATCTGTATATCTTCTTTGAAGAAATATCTATTCAAATCCTCGACCTATTTTTAAATTGAATTGTCTTTGTTTTAATCAAGTTGTAAGAGTTCTTTAGATAATCTCGATAGAAGTCCTTTGTCACATATGTGATTTGCGTGTATTTCCCTTCATTCTGTGGGGGTTTTTTGTTGTTGTTGTTTGTTTGTTTTCTGAGACAGAGTCTCACTCTATTGTCCAGGCTGGAGCGCAGTGGTGCCATATCGGCTCACTGCAACCTCTGCCTCCCAGGTTCAAGCAATCTTCCTCAGCCTCCCAAGTAGCTGGGATTAGAGGTGCGCACCACCACACTCAGCTAATGTTTGTATTTTTAGTAGAGACAGGGTTTCGCCATTTCAGTCAGGCTGGTCTCAAACTCCTGGCCTCAAGTGCTCCGCCTGCCTCGACCTCCCAAAGTACTGGGATTACAGGCGTGAGCCACCGCGCCCAGCCTCTGTGTCTTTTCACTTTCCCAATGGTGTCCTTATAGTTTTCATATGTTCCTATCTTGATTTGTATTTTTCTTAGGAATGGCTCTTGAATTATGTCAGATGCCTTTTTGATGTAATAGCCTAATGGTGTTACTTTCCTAAATTGGTTGTTGTAATGAATGATACTGATATATAAGGCGGATCCATCCTTGCCTTCCTGGGGTAATTCTGTTGGTCAAGGGCAATTTTTCTTATGAGTCATGGTCGTATTTGAGTTAGTAATGTATTTTTTTATTTTTCTTCAACTCCATGGCCCCCCATTCACAGTTCAGACCAGGACTAGGGCCTAGGCAGAGACGTATATAGGGTAGGATCTCTTCTTTTTCTGTACAGTCAATATAAGAACAGAGAAGGCAGGCCCCCTTCTTTTTCTATGCAGTCAGTGTCAGAACACAGCCTGTGGTAAGCACCAGGAGGCCTCAGTTAGTAATATTTTATTTAGAATTTTTGCCACTATAAAAAATTTGCTTATAGTTTTCTTGTTTTTACTATATTTAACAAGTGTTGGTATTAAGGTTATGCCAGGTATTAAAAGGAAATCAGGAGATTTCCATTTTTTATGTGTTAAAATAGCATAGACATTCTCTTAAGTTCAACTAGATATGCATTTAGAACTAATGCCTTTTTTGAAATGGCAATTTTTAACTATTTTATTTTCTCTGATTATTGCTCTACAGATTTCTAGTGGGGGGGATTAATTTTGATAGTGTATGTTTGCTAGGGATGTTACGTTTTTGTGCATTTGTGCATAATGCTTCATTAATTTACCTTGATCATTTCCATACCTGTGGCAATAGCTTCTTTTTTCATTCCTAAAACTGTGTGCATGCTTCTGATGTGTGTGGATATATATAGAAATATATATATATATTTATACATATATATATATTTCCTTTCTCTTTTACCTTGATCAGGTTTCTCATGAATATTTTGTTGTCTTCTTTTAATTTCTTTTTTTTTTTTTTTTTTCGAGCCTCCTGGGTAGCTGGGATTACAGGCGCACACCACCATACCCGGCTAATTTTTTGTATTTTTAGTAGAGATGGAGTTTCACTGTGTTGGCCAGACTGGTCTCGAACTTCTGACCTCGTGATCCGCCCAGTAGGCCTCCCAAAGTGCTGGGATTACAGGTGTGAGCTACTGTGCCCTGACTTTTTTTTTCCTTTTTTTTGAGACAAGGTCTCCCTCTGTCATCCAGGCTGGAGTGCAGTGGTGCGATCTCGGCTTACTGCAACCTGCACCTCCTAGGCTCAAGCAGTCCGGCTAATTTTTGTTGTTGTTGTCTGTTTGTTTGTTTGTTTTTTGAGATGGAGTCTTGCTCTGTTGCCTAGGCTGGAATACAGTGGCACAATCTCGACTCACCTCAACCTCTGCCTCCCAGTTTCAAGCAATTCTCCCCCCTCAGCCTCCTGAGTAGCTGGGATTACAAGTGTGTGCCACCATGCCTGGCTAATTTTTGTTTTTTTAGTAGAGACAGGGTTTCACCATGCTGGCCAGGCTGGTCTGGAACTCCTGACCTCAAGTGATCCATCCACCTCGGCCTCCCAAAGTCCTGGAATTACAGGCATGAGCCACCGTACCTGGCCTTTTTTTTTTTTTTTTTTCTTTTTTCTTTTTTAATAGATTGAACATTTAGTTCATTTACCTTTAGCTTTTATTTTTAAACATTAAAAATAATTTGGCCAAAATATTCTTTTTTTCCTCTGTGACTCTAGCCAAAGATAAAATATTCTTTAAATATACCTTTAGCTATGTCTCAAGATTTGTTATGAAGTCTAAAATTTTGTTATCAAATGCCATCTTCAATTTGTATATGTTTAGAGAATATTTCTTCATCGAAATCTGGATTTGGTAGTTTGTCGTTTTATTATCTATGATTTTACAGGATTATAGTCAATTTAGCCTGCCAAAACTCTAATTTTTAAATGTATCAAGATTTTTTCTGGCCGGGCGCGGTGGCTCAAGCCTGTAATCCCAGCACTTTGGGAGGCCGAGACGGGCGGATCACGAGGTCAGGAGATCGAGACCATCCTGGCTAACACCGTGAAACCCCGTCTCTACTAAAAATACAAAAAACTAGCCGGGCGAGGTGGCGGGCGCCTGTAGTCCCAGCTACTCCGGAGGCTGAGGCAGGAGAATGGCCTAAACCCGGGAGGCGGAGCTTGCAGTGAGCTGAGATCTGGCCACTGCACTCCAGCCCGGGCTACAGAGCAAGACTCCGTCTCAAAAAAAAAAAAAAAAAAAAAAAAAAAGATTTTTTCTTCGAGTCCAAGTTACATTATTTTAAAAAATTTTTGTAAACTATGCCATGGGTCTAAGAGAAGAGAGTATATTCATTAGGTAAAGTTAAGTTATGTGTCTTGAGCCTAGCTTGTTGATTGTATTTCTCAAATCTGCTTTACTTGCTTTTTGTTTGTTTGTTTACTTGATCCATTATATCATAGAAGAGATACAATAAAATCTCCTGGCATAATTATGATTTTTCTTAAACTTTTTATTTTGAAATAATTATAGATTCATAGGAAGTTGCAAACATAGCACAGAGCCCTGTATACGCTCACCCAGTTTTCTCCAGTGATTACATCTTATAAAATCACAATACAATATAAAAATGTAGAATTTGACATTGGTACAAGGTGTGTGCGTAGTTCTTTTTTGTTTTTTTGTGTTTTTTTTTTTTTCTGAGACAGAGTCTTGCTCTGTTGCCCAGGCTGGAGTGCAATGGTGTGATCTCTGCTCACTGCAACCTCCACCTCCCGGGTTCAAGCAATTCCCCTGCCTTGGCCTCCCAAGTAGCTGGAATTACAAGCATGCGCCATCATGCCCGGCTAATTTTTGTATTTTTAGTAGAGACGGGGTTTCACTGTGTTGGCCAGGCTGGTCTCGAACTCCTGACCTCATGATCCACCTGCTTCGGCCTCCCAAAGTGCTGGGATTATAGGTGTGAGTCACTGCACCAAGCCTAGTGTGTGCATAGTCTACGTCATTTTGTCATGTGCATAGATTAATGTAACAGCCACCACAAGATACAGAACTACTACTCCTTTATAGTCTTTTTTTTTTTTCTTGTGAGACGGAGTCTCGCTCTGTTACCCAGGCTGGAGTGCAGTGGCGCAATCTCGACTCACTGCAAGCTCCGCCTCCTGGGTTCACACCATTCTCCTGCCTCAGCCTCCCAAGTAGCTGGGACTATAGGCACCCGCCACCACCACGCCTGGCTAATTTTTTGTATTTTTAGTAGAGACAGGGTTTCACCGTGTTAGCCAGGATGGTCTCAATCTCCTGATCTCGTGATCCGCCTGTCTCGGCCTCCCAAAGTGCTGGGATTACAGGTGTGAGCCACCGTGCCCGGCCTAGTCTTTTTTTTTTAAGACAGGTTCTCACTGTGTTACCCAGGCTGAAGTACAGTAGTACCATCATCACTCACTGCAACCTCGAACTCTTGGGTTCAAGTGATCCTCCCGCCTCGACCTCCTGAGTAGCTGAGACTATAGGCGCATGCCACAATGCCTGGCTACTTTCTAAATTTTTTGTAGAGATGAGGGTCTCACCATGTTGCCCAGGCTGGTCTCAAACTCCTGGCCTCAAGCGATCCTCCCACCTTGGCCTCCCAAAGTGCTGGGATTGCAGGCACGAACCACTGTGCCCAGACCTTTTATAGTCTTTACTCCCACCACCATCCCTAACCCCTGGCAACCAACCATCTGTTTTTCATCTCTCTAGTTTTGCCATTTTGAGAATGTTATATAAATGGAACCATACAGACTGTGATTTATTTTATTTATTTATTTATTTTTTTGAGACGGAGTTTCACTCTGTCACCCAGGCTGGAGTGCAGTGGCACAATCTTGGCTCGCTGCAACCTCCTCCTGGGTTCAAGCAGTTCTCCCACCTCAGCGTCCTGAGTAGCTGGGATTACAGGCGCCTGCCACCACACCCAGCTAATTTTTGTATTTTTAGTAGAGATGGGGTTTCACCATGTTGGCCAGGCTGGTCTCAAACTCCTGATCTGAGGTGATCTGCCCGCCTGGGCCTCCCAAACTGCTGGGATTACAGGTGTGAGCCACCGCGCCTGGCCCAATGTGTGTGATCTTTTGAGGTTGGTTTTTTCACTCAGCATAATGTCCTTGAAAACCATCCAAACTGTTACTAGAACAATAATTCATTTCTTTTTGTTGCTGAGTAGTATTCCATATTATAGATTTACCACAGTTTGTTTAGCCATTCACCTATTGAGAGCCATTTTGCTTGTTTCCAGTCTGAGGCTATTACATATAAAGCTGTAATGAACAATCGTGTACAGGTTTTTGTGTACACATAAGATTTCCTTTCTCTGGGATGAATGCCAAGAAGTGGAATTGCTGGATCATGTGGTAAGTATTTTAGTTTTTAAAGAGGCTGCCAAACTGTTTTCCAGAGTGGCTGTGCCACTTTACATTCCTGCTGGCAATGTGTTAGGAATCCAGTTTCTCTGAGTCCTCTCCAACATTTGGTAAAGACCAATATTCAAAGAAAGGAAAATAGTTAAAATGTGCCATTTTTAAAAGGCACCAGTTCTAAATGTGTTTATAGCTAAGCTTTAAAGAAGATAGTATCTATGCCATTTTAACACATAAAAATAAATTTCCTGAGTTCCTTTTAAAAACTGGCATAACCTTAATAGCAACACTTGTTAAATATAATACAAAAACAAATATGACTTTTAAGACTTCATGTGGTTTAATGCATTTGTGCTGGTTTTATTTGTATGTGTTGAATGATCCTGAGGGCTTATGCTAGTTAGTACTTCTTTATTGTTTCTTTTATTATTATTAAAATATATTCCCCTTTTTTGTTAATCTGTTGAATGCTTTGGACCTTAATTTCCCCCACGATAATTATATTTTCAGACCTCCTTTCATTTTCTTGGTATTTGCCTAGTAAATTGTATAGCTTTTAAATCCTCATTGAAATATTACATAATACAGAAAAGTGCACACATTGTACATATTTAGCTTGATGATTTTTTAACAGACCAGACAAACTTGCATAGCCACCACCTAGATGAAGAAATGTTACTATCTCTCAAGAAGTCATGTTTTTTAGCTGGGTGTGGTGGCATGCACCTATGGTCCCAGCGACTTAGGAGGCTGAGGCAGGACGATTACTTGAGCTCAGGAGTTTGAGGCTGCAGTGAGCTATGATCGTGCAACTGCAGTGAGCTATGATCGTGCTACTGCACTCCTGGCTGGGTGACAGAGCAGGACGCCGTCTCTAAAAAAATTTTTTTTTGTAAGGCCAGGTGCAGTAGCTCATGCCTGTAATCCCAGCACTTTGGGAGGCCGAGACGGACGGATCACGAGGTCAGGAGTTCGAGACCAGCCTGGCCAATATGGTGAAACCCCGTCTCTACTAAAAATATAAAAATTAGTCGGGCGTGGTGGCGGGCGCCTGTAATCCCAGCTACTTGGGAGGCTGAGACAGGAGAGTCGCTTGAACTCGGGAAGCAGAGGTTGCAGTGATCGGAGATCACACCACTGCACTCCAGCCTGGGTGACAGAGCAAGACTCTGTCTCAACAACAACAACAACAAAAATTTAAAGAAGCCATGTTTCTTTGGGGGGCCAAGGCAGGTGGATCACGAGGTCAAGAGATCGAGACCATCCTGCCCAACATGGTGAAACCCCATCTCTACTAAAAATACAAAAATTAGCTGGGCATGGTGACGCACACCTAGAGTCCTAGCTACTTGGGAGGCTGAAGCAGGAGAATCGCTTGAACCCGGGAGGCAGAGGTTGCAGTGAGCCGAGATCACACCACTACACTCCAGCCTGGGCTACAAAGCAAGACTCCTTCTGAAAAAAAAGAAAAAAAAAAAAAAAAAACAGTTTTAAAGAAGCCATGTTTCTTTGAGAGGCTGAGGCAGGCAGATCACAAGGTCAAGAGATCAAGACCATCCTTCCCAACATGGTGAAACCCCATCTCTACTAAAAATACAAACATTAGCTGGGCATGGTGGCGCACACCTGTAGTCCTAGCTACTTGGGAGGCTGAAGCAGGAGAATCACTTGAACCCGGGAGGTGGAGGTTGCAGTGAGCCAAAATCTCACCACTGTACGACAGGCTGGAGACAGAGCGAGACTCTGTCTCAAAAAAAAAAAAAAAAAGAAGCCATGTTTTTGAAATGTATATAAACGTAATCATATGGCATTGCTTC
Organism: Macaca fascicularis; assembly: GCF_037993035.2. Classification (NCBI taxonomy): domain Eukaryota; kingdom Metazoa; phylum Chordata; class Mammalia; order Primates; family Cercopithecidae; genus Macaca; species Macaca fascicularis. The sequence continues at coordinate 47,565,328 of NC_088395.1, read as the reverse complement.
ATTGCTCTTTTGAGTCTGGCTTCTTTAGCTTAACAGAGTGTTCATGGGACGAGACTCATGCATGTTGAGTATAGCAATTTATTCTTTCTCATTGCTGTATAGTATTTCCTTGCATAAATATAACACAACTTGTCTATCCATTCTGATGTTGATGGGCATTTACATAATTTTTAGTTTTGAATAAAGCTACCATGAACATTATCATCTCTTTTAGTAAACATATATTTGCATTTCTCTTGAGTGAGAGAGAACTGGAGTCAAACAGCAGGGTCATAGGATATTGCATGTATTCACCATTAATAGAGACTACCAAACAGTTTTTCAAAGTTTATGTACTAGTTTATGCTCCTAACAAGCAATCTGAGTTTTGGCTGCTCCACATCCTTGCCTGCTCTTGTTTATTTCCCATCTTTTTCATTTTGGCAATTTCTAGTGGGATTATCTTATTGTAGATATGGAGGATTGTGTGGAGGATTATCTTATTATAGTTGAACTTCTATTTCCTTGCTAACTGGTGAAGTCAAGCATCTTTTTATAAGCTTATTTGCTATTTGGATATTTTCTTTGTGAAATGCCTGTTCCTTTTGCCCTTTTTCTGTGGCTGTTAGTGATTTCTAGACATTCTTGATATATTTGAGATATTAATCATTTGTCAAATATAGGTATTACAGTTACCTTCTCCCACTGTAGCATTTGCCTTTACATTTTTAATTTTATCTTCTGATTAACAGAAGTCCTTAATTTTAATGTAGTCCAATTTAGGTATCCTTTATCAGGACTTAATATAAAGCACATTAATTAAGACTATAACACTGGTCCAAGAATAGACAAATAAACTAATGAAAATACAGAGTTCAAGAATGACCCCCACATATATGATCACAAGGAGACACTACAGAGCAATGGAGAAAGGATAGTCTTCTTTTTTTTCTTTTTTGGGGACAGAGTCTCACTCTATCCCCCCAGGCTGGAATGCAGTGGTGAGATCTCAGCTCACTGTAACCCCCACCTCCCGGATTCAAGCGATTCTCCTGCCTCAGCCTCCCGAGTAGCTGCGATTATAGGCGTCTGCCACCATGCCTGACTAATTTTTGTATTTTTAGTAGAGATAGGGTTTCGCCATATTGGCCAGGCTGACCTCGAACTCCTGAGCTCAGGTGATCCTCCCACCTCGGTCTCCCAAAGTGTTGGGATTACAGACATGAGCCACTGTGCCTGGACATGGGTAGGCTTTTCAATAAATGGTGCTGGATTATCTTGCTTCCGTATGAAAGAAATGAATCTTGACTCTAACATATACCACACGCTAAAATCCTTCCCAGATGGACTGTGGATCTAAATGTGAAAGCTAAAATGATAAAACCTTTACATGACCCTGAGGTAGGCGAAGGTTTCCTAACAAGACATAATGCATGCCAACCATAAAGGAAAGAATGATCAATGATATGGTGTATTTCTATCAAGTGCTTCATTTCACATCTTCATCATTTTGTTTTAACATACTTGATTTTATGCCTCCTATTATTTTTTTCCTTTTTTCTCCTATTATCTTTCATTTGCTTTTTTTTTTTTTTTTAAACAGAGTCTCACTGTGTCCCCCCAGGCCAGAGTACAATGGCACGATCTCGGCTCACTGCAACCTCCGCCTCCTGGGTTCAAGCGATTCTCATGCCTTAGCCTCCCAAGTAGCTAGGAATACAGGCGCCTGCCACCACGCCCGGCTAATTTATGTGTTTTTAGTAGAGATAGGGTTTCACCATATTGGCCAGGCTGGTGTCAAACTCCTGACCTCAGGTGATCCGCCCGCCTTGGCCTCCCAAAGTGCTGGGATTACAGGTGTGAGCCACTGTGCCTGGCTGGTCATGTTTCTCTTTTTTTTTTTTTTGAGATGGAGTCTCGCTCTGTCACCCAGGCTGGAGTGCAGTGGCAAGATCTTGGCTCACTGCAACCTCCGCCTCCTGGGCTCAAGCAATTCCCCTGCTTCAACCTCCTGAGTAGGTGGGATTATAGGCATGCACCACCACACCCAGCTAATTTTTGTATTTTTAGTAGAAACGGGGTTTCACCACGTTGGCCAGGGTGGTCTCGAATTCCTGACCTTGTGATTCGCTCGCCTTGGCCTCCCAAAGTGCTGGGATTACAGGTGTGAGCCACTGTGCCTGGCCTCATTCATGTTTCTCTTAATCCTCTTTTAGGTTTTTATTACTTTTGAGTTTTGATTGTTTGGAATTTTGATTTTTTTAATGAATTTCTGTTAGTAGTTGCCTTTACCTTCCTTACAAATATGATTGTATATCTTTTCTATATTACTAAATCCAAATAATATTGTACCGATATCTGCCCGTGGAAATTTGTAATTTGCCTTCTTCTCATTTTGTTCAGTAAATTTTCCCAGGGAATTTTTTTGTTTGTTTGTTTTTTTGTGTTTTTTTGAGACAGTCTCTGTCACCCAGATTGGAGTGCAGTGGCATGATCTCGGCTCACTGCAACCTCCGCCTCCTGAGTTCAAGCGATTCTCCTGCTTCAGCCTCCCGAGTAGCTGGGACTACAGGTGCATGCCACCACGCCCGGCTAATTTTTTGTATTTTTAATGTTTCACAGTGTTAGCCACGATGGTCTTGATCTCCTGACTTCGTGATCTGCTCGCCTCGGCCTCCCAAAGTGCTGGAATTACAGGTGTGAGCCACCGTACCCGGCCAGGGAATTTTTAAATTTCCACATAGTTAATAGTAACAGCCTTATTTACTACAGATGCCCAATTACATTGCTTTTCTTTATCCAGATGTAATTATATATCAATTGCAAGAATCCTATCTCAAAACTGCTTTCCTGTTTTGAGGTTTTTTGTTTCTATTCCGTTTACCATTGTTTAGACTATTCCCTTGAGTGTTCTCCTGAGATTGGAATATTGGCATAAAATGCTAGAAATGCTTTTATGTCTAAAATTGTCTTTTGCTCTGACAATAGAATGGTATCTAGCTAGGGTGGGTTTAGAATTCTTGGATCTCAGACCTTCTCTCGCAATAATTTGTAGAGTTTTCTTCTAACATGGCTTCTGTTTTTGCAAATACATCTAGTGCCACTGTGATCCCTTTTCCTTGTAAATGACGTGTTGGTTCTGCCTGGAAGTGTTGGAAATGTCAGTATCTGAGGTCATCGATTCAGTCCATGAGAGTTTATTGATTGGGGTGCTAAGGTGGTGAATGATTGCAAGTCTGGGATTCACAGGGATTACAAGTCAGTTTTGGGGGGCCTGTGGCAGTCCTGGATTGGGACCTATGGACATTGGTTATTATAGTACCGTGTGAGTTGCTCTGTGATGAACTGGAACTTCTATTACTGAGGGTTTTATGGGAGTCATTGATCCTATTGATGGTGTGCTGCCTGGGTTGGTGATAATTTGAGGAGCCTGTGGAAACCAGTTGATGACACCATTTGGTACACAGTTTTTGTTAAGCACTGTGGGCTATAGGGATTTAGGAGCCTGTGCAGACCTGCTGGTTTTCAGGGCCTGATGGGAATTGCAGAAGAGAAGGGACAAGTTTGAGTTTTCATCTTTGACAGAAGAGGGTGGGCTCTGTTCTTTGCATAGAATGTACACTGAATTACACAGAAGCTCAGTTTATGCTCAAGTGGCATGGTCACTGCTCAGCCAGAGCACTTTGAAGGTAGCAGGAACCACAGTGTTTATTGTGATTCTGCCTTGAATAGAGTACCAAATGGCTCAGTAGTTAAGAAAGTATGCTTTGGAGCCAGGCATACCTGAGTTTGAATCCTTGTCCTTCTCCCTCATCTGAGTGATCTTGGGGCAAATTTCTTAATATTTCTGAACAGCTCTATCTGATGGTAAATGGGATTAGTAATAATAATAATGCCTAGTCCACAGGATGAGTGTGAAAATTAAATGAGGTACCTAATAAAACATGCCTTGCACCTTGTAATAATAGCACTATTTAAAATGAGTTGAGCATGTTCCAGGTACCAAGTAGGTGTGCGTAGAAGCATCATTTCGTTTAATTCTAACAACCCTATGAGATAAGTATTTTCATCCTGTTTTAAGATGAAGAAACTTCACATAAAGTGACTTCCTCAGATTCTAGCTAGAACATAGAAGAGCTTGAATACAAATGCTCATTCATTTTACACCAGATCTTGTGAATTTTCCCCATGTTTTGCTTTAATACTTGGTGTGGGTTTTACCGAACTTTTCTCTTCTGCAGCATCCAGCACAGTGAGCCTCCCCTGGGCACTACCAGAAAATATTTGTGGGTGAACGTGGAGTGATGACCATATGGACACTGTCTTTCCAGGGTTTCTTGGAGCCTCTGCAGAGTCTGGGGGCCAGGCTCCTTAGTGGAAACTGCAGGATCTTCCTTCTGACTCCTGCTTGCCTCGCCCCAGCAGCTCCAGTTGAGTCCGCAGACGCCAGCTCAGCTTCCAGCTTGGGAAAGAGTGGGGTTGTCAGCAGGAGAGCCTGAGGGCTGAGGCCCAGCGTGAACATGGCAGCTAATGGGGACTCTCCCCCGTGGTACCCGGTCGTGGCTGCAGAGGGACGTGGCAGCTCATGTGAGGTGAGGAGGGAGAGGACCCCAGAGGCAGTAATTCATTCAGTGAGGAGATACCCTGACCTGTCCCCAGGGCCTCAGGGCAGGAGCAGGTGAGTCAGAGGAAGCGGCAGATTCCAGACCTGCTGCCCTGGAGACAGATCAGGGTCCTCCCACTGAGAGTGAGCACCACTTGACTGATGCGGCCACATCCAGAGCCCCACGTGTTTCAGTGGACAGGGTAATGTGGCTGATTACACTAGAGGAGAGGGAGGATGTGGAGGGTGAGCCCCACAACCTAGGGAGTGGGGGCAGCTCCCTGCAGGGCAAATGAGGGTGAGGTCCAGGTGGAAGCAGCCACTATCCATAGCCAGGGAGACTCCATCCCCCACCCCAGCACCAACCCTTCCCTCTCTGTCGGCTCTTTATAGACGTCAGCTGATCCCCACCAGTGCCCACTTCCCCCGGGTCTCTGGGGATCTGGCAGTTTCTCCTCTATCCTGATTTAGGTAGAGAAAAATCCTTTTTCTTTGGAACTTAGAGACTGGCAGGGTAGTAGGACCACCATAGTCTCTGGAACCCTTCTGGCTTTCCCTCCTCCTTTCAAAGATGAATAAAATGGCCAGGCACAGTGGCTCACGCCTATAATCCCAGCACCTTTGGGAGGCTGAGGCGGGTGGATTGCTTGAGGTCAGGAGTTCAAGACCAGCCTGACCAATATGGCGAACCCCCGTCTCTACTAAAAATACAAAAAGTTAGCTGAGCTTGGTGGCGCATGCCTGTAATCCCAGCTACTTGGGAGGCTGAGGCAGGAGAATCGCTTGAACCTGGGAGGTAGAGGTTGCAGTGAGCTGAGATCACACCACTGCACTCCAGCCTGAGTGACAGAGTGAGACTCCGTCTCAAAAACAAAAAAAAAAAAGATGAATAAAATGCCCCAGAAGACACATGACTCGCCCAGGCCTCTCAGGTTGGCGGTGACAACACTAGACTGGAGTCAGGTCTCCTGACTGTGTCTTCCACCCTCACCGCACCACAGCTGAGATCAGGTTTCCTGCTCAGAGCTCCCGTTCAGATCAGAGTTCCCATTGAGATTCTGTAAGCCGAGGAGGACCACGAGCGAGCCAGACCCTGCCCGACAGCTCCCTCCTTTCAGACCTGCCTGTGGATGCTGTTGACTCTAGAAGGGTTCATTGTCTCAGGGGCTCAGGGTCATGTGGTCATTAGGATAACATTAAACTTGTAAATATTATTTTTTTTGGTCATTTTATAACTTCATAATAAAATATTAGAAAGTATAGTTTAGCAAATAGAAGAAACTAAAAAATTACTTGTCGTTCCAACATTACCCAAAGCTAACCAGTGTTAACATTTAGCTGTATTTCCTTTCAGTGGTTTTTTCCTTTGTGTGTGCATGTGTGCATGTGTGTGAGTATACATGTGGGGCCTGAGTGTGCATGCATACTGTACACATACACATATATAGCTAAAGTTTTAAAACAGAATCATACTCTTTGGTTACCTCATTTTTAACTGGGCAGTTTAACATGGTTTGCTAGGCAGCAAGTATTTTTCTTTATACACTTATGATGCCCATAATTTAGCCAGTTTGCTATTTTTTTAATTTTATTTATTTATTTTAATGTTTTTTCCTCTGAGGCAGTCTCCCTCTGTTGCCCAGGCTAGAGTGCAGTGTTGCAATCTCAGCTCACTACAGCCTCAATCTCCTGGGCTCAGGCGATCCTCCCACTGTAGCCTCCTAAGTAGCTGGGACTACAGGCACATGGCACCACACCCAGCTGGTCTCAAGCTCCTGGGGTCAAGTAATCTTCCTGCCTTGGTCTCCCAGAGTGCTGAGATTACAGGCGTGAGTCACCACCATGCCCCGCAAATTTTATTTTTAATTGACGAATAATAATTGTGTATATTTATGGGGTACAATGTGATGTTTTGATATTTGTATACATTGTAGAATATTTAAATCAACCTAATTAACATATCCATTACCTCAAAGACTTATTTCTTTCATGATGTGAACATTTAAAATCTGCTCTTGGCCGGGTGAGGTGGCTCACGCCTGTAATCCCAGCACTTTGGGAGGCCGAGGTGGGCGGATCACGAGGTCAGGAGATCGAGACCATCCTGGCGAACACGGTGAAACCCTGTCTCTACTAAAAATACAAAAAAATTAGCCGGGCGTGGTGGTGGGTGCCTGTAGTCCCAGCTACTCGGGAGGCTGAGGCAGGAGAATGGCATGAACCCGGGAGGCGGAGCTTGCAGTGAGCCGAGATCGTGCCACTGCACTCCAGCCTGGGCGACAGAGCAAGACTCTGTCTCAAAGAAAAAAAAAAAAATCTGCTCTCTTTGCAATTTTGAAATAACATTACATCATTATTAACTAGCCACCAAACTGGAATAGGTCTCAAAAACTTATTCCCTCTAACAAAAACTTTGTATACTTTGACCAGTGTCTCCCCATCCCCCTACAACCAGTCCACTAATAATGTGCATTTAGGGTATTTGAGGTTTTCTATTGTGATTAAACTACTATGATAAAATTCCTACATTTAAATCTTTTTGCCAGCTGGGCATGGTGGCTCATGCCTGTAATCCCAGCATTTTGGGAGGCCAAGGCGGGCAGATCGCTTGAGCTCAGGAGTTTGAGACCAGCCTGGGCAATATAGTAAGACTCTGTCTCAACAAAAATACAAAAATTAGCCGGGTGTGGTAGTGTGCACCTGTAGTCCCATGTACTTGGGAGACTGAGGTGAGAGAATCACTTGAGCCCAGGAGGTTGAGGCTACAGTAAGCCAAGATCACACCACTGCACACCAGCCTGGGTGACAGAGCGAGACTCTGTCTCAAAATAAATAAATAAGTAAATAAATTAATACATCTTTCTGCCAAGTCATTGAAATTATATTTTTCAGTCAAAGGTATAGGGGCATTAAATAGCAAGTGAATCAGTGCTCGACAGTAGTACACTTCCACCTTGTCTAAGCTCTGCTCAGTCATGTCAGTCACGGACCCACAGATTAGGGCCATGACAATGTGGTCCTCCCCACTCTTGCACATGGCCTCTTGCCCAGCCAACAGTGGGGATTTCTAGAAGAACGATTCTGAAAGGCACATTTCTCCATTCATCTCTTCCTTCCTAACCACAGATCTCTGACCCACCTCAAGAAGAGATGGAAATGACTGAGACCCTGGGGGGAATATTATTTATTGACTTATTTAATTGGTTAGGGTCTTGGTGTTTTCATTAAACATCAGGGAGCAGGGTATAGGCAGAGATACCTAGGAACCAATAAAAATGTCCCCAGGGTTTGAGGAGCAGCCAGTTGTACCAAGAAACAGTGGCTGAAGATGGAGAATAAGCAGAGGGATCAGTAAGGTAAAGAGAGCTGGAGGGAGCCACAAGGGAATAAGGAACAGGGACCATGGTGCACTTACTAGAGATGAAGAATAGCCAACGGGTCCAGGATACAGGTAGAAGAATAATGAAACAAGCAGGACATGAGTCAGACGCTGGAGCCAGAGACCAAGAAACAGTTGCTGAGGCTGGAGAAGTGGTAATCACTGGGGAGCAGGGAAGAGCCGAGGATTAAAGAACAGTGAGAAGGATCATGAAATAGGAGGAGGTACCAGGAAATAGAGGAACCAGAAAGCAGCCAGACAGAGCAGTCAGTATCCAGAGGGGTGAGGAAGCAGAAGAATCAGATAAAATGGAAAAAGCAGACATATCCAAGGAACTGGGTATGAGCCTGAGGGACAAGCAACTTCCCGAGGAACCAGGAAGCAGTTCTTGGTTTAGAAGAGAGCTTGAGGGTATAGGCAAAAGACAGAGATACTAGGGAACAAGAAATGGGAAATATGACCCAGAGAATGGATTGCAGCCAGAGGAACCAGGAGACAATTGCTGAGGCTGTAGAATGGGCAGAGGGATCAGGGAAGGGACAGAGTCCGTGGAACAGGTGGAAAGATGAGAGAAGAGCCTCTGAAGCTGTAGAATGGCCTAGAGTACTGTGGAACCTCTGAAGCTGTAGAATGGCCTAGAGTACTGTGGAACACCTGGAGCAAGGAACGGTCACTGAGGCTGGGGGGCAGCCAGAGGGAGCAGCCAAAATGTGCTTGGGGCTGAGGATCCACCAGAGGCCCTGGGAAGTAACCAGAGGAACTAGGGAACAGGTCAAGTGAGCATTAAACATGTATCCAGTGTGGGGTAGCAGCCTGATTGACCAGTGGCCAGCTAGAGAGACCAGAGGAGAACCAGAAAGAATGGTATAACTGAAGCGAGTTAACAGCCCGAGGGCCCAAACAGTAGTTACTGGCGTGAAGGCACAGTTGGAGAGGCTGGGAAACAGCCAGAGTTCCCAGGACCATGCTGGTTTGCCTGTGACTGAGGGGACATGGGACTTCCAGTGCTAAAACAGGAACATTCCTGGGCAAACTGAGACACTTGGCCACCCTACCCAGGAAGGAATCAGAGGAACCAGCCAATAGTTAAATGTAATGTGAGTAATGGAGACAGTGCAAGTACAGAATCCAGCCGTGGCATAGAACACGCAGTAGTGCATTTTAATGGGTAAGGGCATAAGCTAGCTAGTTAGGCACTGCTCAAAGTGTGGTCCACGGACCAGATGCGTGAACATCACGGGAGAGCATAGTAGAAATTATTCAATGGCCAGGCACGGTGGTAATCCCAACACTTTGGGAGGCCAAAGCAGGAGGATTGTTTGAGGCCAGGAGTTCAAGACCAGCCTGGGCAACATGGTGAAACCCCATGTCTACATATACACACACACACACACACACACACACACACACACACATATATATATATATATATCAAAAAAACTAGCCAGGTAGGGTGGTACTGAGGTGGGAGGATCATCTGAGCCCGGGAGGTGGAGGCTGTAGTGAGCTGTGATTGTGCCACTGTACTCTAGCCTGGGTGGCAGAGTGACGCCCCGTCTCAGAAAGAAGAGGAAGAAGGGAAGGAAAGAATGGAAAGAAAGAAATATACTCAAGGAACTGTCCAAGGACAGGGAAGAATCAGGAGACTAGAGATTAGTCAGCAGAATCCAACAGCAGTCAGTCTGTGTGAGCCAGGAACAGCTGGAAGGAACAAGAAAGGCCCTTAGGGACCAGGGAACAGTCAGGTAGACTAGCACACAATCAGAATGGTGCCACAGAACAAGGATCAGCTGGAGGGACAACAAAGGGAGCACAGGGCAGTCAGAACAAGAAACAGGAGGCATGAATAGTTAGAGGGATCCAGGTAGAGTCAAAGAAAGCAATAAAAGAACGGGGGTACTCAGAAGGAACAAGAGCCATTTAGAGGGAATAGGAAAGAGAGGGACCAAGGAAAAGTCAGAGGGAACAAGAACCAGCAGAGGGAGCAGGGACAGATCTGGGCAGGCAGAAAACAGCTGTACAGGAAGCAACAAGGGAAGCGGGGGAAAGCCAGAAGGAGGGAAGAACAGTTGCAGGGCCACAGAGAACAGTCCCGGGGAACAGGAAACACTCAGATGGACAGGGAGGAGTAAAGTAAAAATACAATTTAAAAATTAGCTGGGCATGGTGGGGTGCACCTGTAGTCTCAGCTATTCAGGAGGCTGAGGCCGGAAGGATCCCTTGAGCCCGGGAGTTTGAGGCTGCAGTGAGCCATGATTGCACCACTGCCCTCCAGCCTGGGCAACAGAGCAAGACCTTGTCTCAAAAAAGTAAAAAAAAAAAAGAAAATATCCTTCATGTTTTTTTCACAAAGACCGAAGCAGGGTCTCTGCGTACTGGCTACCAGCTTGTCTACGTCCCATGAGACAGAAACACCCATGCACACAAGTTACAGGGAGCAGGCTTATTACTTACAGGTAGGCAGTCAGGGACAGCAAAAGCCTACGATTCATTGCAAGCTGGTCCCCCAAGGCTCATGAAAGCTGCTCGGTGCAGCTGGAGTCTCATCTGCGCATGCCCCACTTGCGCCACAGCTGAGGGATCCCAGAAAGCAGCCCGCGTGGGGTTTTATACCCTAGGACAACCCAACGTTCAGGGCTAAAGCACTGGACATCCTGTTTCCAGGAGAGCCCCCAGCTCTCTCTCCTGTTTGGACTAGTCCCTCCACAGCTCACGATGTTCCATTTCCAGCACATTCTACAGTTATTCTTGAGAACTGCAAGCAAGAAAGAGGAGACAACTGGGTTGGTCCAGGGCCACCCAGAAAATTATCCTGCAAAGACCAGGGCGCCCCCAGCCCAGGGGGAACCTGCAGAGCAGCTGGGTCCCTCGCCCCAGGCTCACTTCCAGCCATGCTCCTATGTGCCCTGGAAGCCCTTCTGCTAGGCCTGGGGCAGAGTGAAAGGGCAAGATCACACCAGGAGGTGACAGAAGTATCCTGAGGCAGGAGTGAGAGCAGCCCTGAAGCAGGAGGCCTGAGCCCCCAGCCAGCTGCAGGGTGGGACAGAGCAGGTGCCTAAGGGATCAGGGACAGACTGGGCAGTCGGCAGCCAGTCCTGGCAGCAGAGTATACTCCCAGGGGTGAGGGTGCAGAATGTGCTGGGACTGAGATGACCCTGAATGGAGACATAGCTGCATGACTAGCTGGAGAGCCATTAGGCTCTGGGATGGGGGCCCTTACCTAGTATGAGGAAGTCCTTGTAGGAGTCCTTGTGGTGGTAGGGACACACACCATCCTCCATGGTAGATACTGCCCAGAAAAATGACACCTTTTCATATGTGGCAGGTGAGGCTGGAATCTGGGTGTGTCTGTGTTATCAGCTTTCTCCCCAAATCTCTCCAGAGCCCTCTTTCACCACCCTACACATTCCTTCCCAGCCATGGTGGAGTCCAAAGCTTCTATTTTGGTGGGGGAAGGGACCAAACAGGGCAGTGTACCTTGTCTGTATTTCTGTTGCATCTGTCAATGCTTGTAATGCCTGGCATGGTGTTTGTGCATGTGAATGTGGCATTGTTAATGTGACCTTCATGACTTCCAGGGAGGGAGAGACAGGTGAAGTGGTTTTTTGTCTACCAGCTCCCAGTGCATATAATAAAAGTTTTTACAGCCAGGGGCTGTGGCTCATGCCTGTAATCCCAACTACTTAAGAGGCAAGAGGGTCGCTTGAGCCCAGGAGGGAGGCCAGCCTGGGCAACACTGTGAGATACCCTCCCCCACCACCATCTCTTTAAAAAAGTAAAAATAAAATTTAAAAATTAGCTGGGCACGGTGGTGTGCACCTGTAGTCTCAGCTACTAAGGAGGCTGAAGCAGGAAGGATCCCTTGAGCCCAGGAGTTTGAGGCTGCAGTGAGCCATGATTGTACCACTGCATTCCAGTCTGGGCAACAGAGCAACATCCTGTCTCAAAAAAATAAAAAAAGAGGCCAGGCATGGTGGCTCACACCTGTCATAGCAGAACTTTCGGAGTCTAGTGGGCAGATCACTTGAGGCCAGGAATTCTAGACGAGCCTGACCAACATGGTGAAACCCCATCTCTACTAAAAATACAAAATTAGCCAGGCATGGTGGCAGGCATCTATAATCCCAGCTACTCAGGAGGCTGAGGCACAAGAATTGCTTGAACCCAGGAGGCAGAGGTTGCAGTGAGCCAAGACTGCACCACTGCACTCCAGCCTGGGCGACAGAGTGAGATTCCATCTCAAAAAACAAAAAAAAGGAAAAAAAGAAAATATCCTGGCCAGGCGTGGTGGCTCAAGCCTATAATCCCAGCACTTTGGGAGGCCGAGCCGGGTGGATCACCTGAGGTCAGGAGTTCAAGACCAGCCTGGCCAACATAGTGAAACCCTGTCTCTACTAAAAATACAAAAATTGGTTAGGCATGATGGTGGGCGCCTGTAATCCCAGCTTACTAGGGAGGCTGAGGCAGGAGAATCACTTGAACCCAGGAGGTGGAGGTTGCAGTGAACCAAGATCAAGCTACTGCACTGCAGCCTGGGTGACAGAGTAAGACCCTGTCTCAAAAAAAAAAAAAAAAAAAAGAAAAGAAAAAGAAAATATCCTTAATATTTTTTTTACAAAGACAATAGATACTGTACATATATTGAATACTGATTTTTTTGAATACTGATTTTTTAAATCACTGTTTTTAAACCTTTTTATCATGAAATATTATATATATTTTGAATAATGCCACTAGAAATATTCTTGAATGCATCTCCTGTTGTACATGTGCATATATTCCACGTGGGTGTATATATTTCCATGAGTGGACTCACTGTGTCATATTGCTTGCATGTCTTCAACATTGCCACTTAGGGCCAAAATACTTTCCAGCGTGATTGTAGCAATTCCTACCTCCTCCATCAGCAATATGAGAGTTCTCCTTGCACCATATTCTCTTCAACACTTGGTACTATCAGTCTTTTTCATTTAAGACTTTCTAGAGGTTGTGTAGTGGTATCCATTGTGGTTTTAATTTGTATTCCCTTGCTACTAAGAAGGTTAAATCTTTTTTTATTCGTTTATTAAAGCCTTGGATTTCCTCTTTTGTAAAATGAATGCTTCACCCATTTTTCTACTAGGTGGTCTCTTTTTTTCTTACTGGTTTGTACAAGTTCTTTACATCTTCTAGCTCTGAGCCTTTTGTTGATAATGTATGTTGGAGATATCTTCTACTCTGTGACTTTGCCTTTGTTCTCTTTTAATGCTGTCTTTTAAATGAATAGTAGTTCTAAGCTTTGTTGTAGAAAGACTTATCAATTTTCATGGTTCATGTTTGAGAACTATTTTCCTAATTCAAGGTCATGAAGATAGCCATCCGTATTATCTTCTAAAGGCTTTATAGTTTTTGCCTTTCACATTTAAGTCTATAATACATCTGGAATTTATATATATTTTTGAAATGAGATTTCACTCAGTCACCCAGACTGGAGTACAGTGGCACAAACATGGTTCACTGCAGCCTCCACCTTCCAGATTCAAGAGATCGTCCCACCTAGCCTCCTGAGTATCTGAGACTACAGGTGCATGCCACCCCACTTAGCTAATTTTTATGTATGTGCTATATATTTTATTTTTTTTGTAGAGACAGAGTCTCGCCATATTGCCCAGACTGGTTTTAAATCTGGACTCAAGCAATCCTCCTGCCTCGGCCTCCCAAAGTGCTGGGATTACAGGCATGAGCCACAGCACCTGGCCTTGGAATTGACTTTTTTTTTTTTTTTAGACTGAGTCTCGCTCTGTCGCCCAAGCTGGAGTGCAGTGGCCTGGTCTCGGCTCACTGCAACCTCCGCCTTCTGGATTCTAGCGATCCTCCTGCTTCAGCCTCCCAAGTAGCTGAGACTACAGTCACGTGCCACCACGCCCAGCTAATTTTTGTATTTTTAGTGGAGACGAGATTTCTCCATGTTGGCCAGGCTGGTCACCAACTCCTGACTTCAGATGATCCACATGCCTCAGCCTCCCAAAGTGCTAGGATTACAGGTGTGAGCCACTGCACCCGACCTGTACTCTATATTCTGTTGCAATGGATTATTTGTCTGTCCTAGCACCAGGACAACAATGTCTTAAATTTCCATTGCTTTGTAAGTCTTGAGGTCTTGTAAAGCATGTCCTCCCACATTGCTTTAATTATTCAAGAGTGTCCTGGCAGGCCGAGCACAGTGACTCACGCCTGCAATCCCACTGCTTTAGGAGGCTGAGGCAGGAGGATCACTTGAGGCCAGGAGTTCTAGACCAGACTAGGCAACCTAGGGAGACCCCCATCTCTACACAATACAAAAAAAAAAAAAAAAAAACGAAGCAGGGTATGGTGGCGTACGCCTGTAGTTGAGGCTGCATTGGGCTGTGGTTGTGCCATTGCACCCTAGCCTGGGTGACAAAGTGAGACTGTGTCTCTGAAAACAAGATACAAAATAATTTTTTTTTTTTTTTTTTTTTTTTTTTTTTTTTTTGAGACGGAGTCTCGCTCTGCCGCCCAGGCTGGAGTGCAGTGGCCGGATCTCAGCTCACTGCAAGCTCCGCCTCCCGGGTTCACGCCATTCTCCTGCCTCAGCCTCCAGAGTAGCTGGGACTACAGGCGCCCGCCACCTTGCCCGGCTAGTTTTTTGTACTTTTTAGTAGAGACGGGATTTCACCGTATTAACCAGCATGGTCTCGATCTCCTGACCTCATGATCCGCCCGTCTCGGCCTCCCAAAGTGCTGGGATTACAGGCTTGAGCCACCGCGCCCGGCCTCTATTGTTATTTTTATAACATCTTTATTTCAATGCTTAATGCATGGAATTTTGGACTTTATTCTTTTGTAATATAAGCACTGAAGACCCTAATTTCCACTTTAGTTACCATTTCTTAATCCAATAAATTCTTACATGTACTGATTACATTGATATTTAGTGTATCTTCTTAGAAGATCAGTTATTTTGAACTGTATTTTTAAACTTTAAAATGATGATTTCTGAAAAGTTTCATCTTATTACTGATTTCTGACTTAAATACACTTGGTTTAGAGATGGTCTGTAAGAGATGGTTTTTGTATCTTCTCTATCTGTGTGCCCTTCCTGGGCCATCTCATCTGTTTCCCAGCTCTATATGAGAACTCCCAGATCTTACCTCTATTCTAGCCCAACATCCTATTGTATAACTCCCTGCATGTTTTATTTCAACATGGACAAAATGTAACATTATGTTTCATTCTTTGTTTCACCTTTATTTCAACATGGACAAAATGTAACATTATGTTTCATTCTCTTCCCCACTCCCTTCCTAATCTACTAGCCCCTCTCAGTATGTAACACCACCCTCTGCATGGTTGTACAAAACCAATAACTGAGAATTGCCCTAGAATTCTTTCTTTTTCTCACTCCCATAATTCAGCCTCTTTAAAACACAGTATCAACACCTTCTTTTTGTTTATTTGTTTGTTTGTTTTTGAGATGGAGTCTCACTCTGTCACCCAGGCTAGAGTACAGTGGCATGATCTCAGCTCACTGCAACCTCTGCCTCCTGAGTTCAAGTGATTCTCCTGCCTCAGCCTCCTGAGTAGCTGGGATTACAGACACCCACCATGCCTGGCTAATTTTTGTATTTTTGGTAGAGACGGGGGTTCTGCCATGTTGGCGAGGCTGGTCTCGAACTCCTGACCTCAGGTGATCTGCCTGCCTCAGCCTCCCAAAGTGCTGGGATTACAGGCGTGAACCACCACGCCCGCCAACACCTTCTTTTACTTGCCCATGACAACTACTGCCTTAAGTCCAGATTGTCTTATTCTTTCACATAAACTCTGTAGTGCATCTCCAGATCGATCTGGACTCACCCATTTCAAACATTCCTCGTGATCTATCCTTTTTTTTTTTTTTTTTTTTTTTAAGAAGGAGTCTCACTCTGTGTCACCCAGGCTGAAGTGCAGTGGTACAAACTCGGCTCACTGCAACCTCTGCCTCCGGGTTCAAGCAATTCTCCTGTCTCAGCCTCTCAAGTAGCTGGGATTACAGGTGTGTGCCACCACGACCAGCTAACTTTTGTATTTTTAGTAGAGTCGGGGCTTCACCATATTGGTCATGCTGGTCTCGAACTCCTGACCTCAGGTGATCCACCCGCCTCGGCCTCCCAAAGTGCTGAAATTACAGGAGTGAGCCACCGTGCCCAGCGTGATGCATGTTGAATACTGTTTGAAATCACACAATTACGATCATGTCTTTTCCTGCATATAAATTGCAGTCCATTCTCTATTAGAAAAAAAGACTTGTTCCTTGTTCTGATGTTAGTATATCTCTACTGGATTTTCCTCATAGTCACCTTCTCAATATACTACACAGACTCCTTTCCTTTATATGGAACTACTTGCAGTTCTCAGAATCCACCATGTATTTTTCTATTTCCCTTTCTCCATACTTTTGCTCATGCTTCTCCCTTCTAGATAACTCTCGCCCCACTGTCTCTATGAAGTCTAACCTTATACCTCCTATACTTTTCTTCCAAATTCCTAAAGCTCCCTTTGTGTCTTCTTCTGTTGGTTATCCAAGTCTTTAAGTTGCTTTATATTTTACTCAACTCTTTATCACCATTGCCTAGCACATCATCTGACACATAATCGGCCAGTATCTTGTTTTTAAGTTAGCTAGAGGACTTAAAGAGAGCTCATTTAAAATCCTCATTTTGAAAAGAGAATGAATGAATAAACTAATGAATGTAGTACACAACAAATGTCAAGATACTTGAATAAGTTTTTTTGTTTTTTGTTTTTTGTTTTTTGTTTTTGAGATGGAGTCTTGCTCTGTCGCCCAGGCTGGAGTGCAGTGGCCAGATCTCAGCTCACTGCAAGCTCCGCCTCCCGGGTTTACGCCATTCTCCTGCCTCAGCCTCCGGAGTAGCTGGGATTACAGGCGCCCGCCACCTCGCCCGGCTAGTTTTTTGTATTTTGTAGTAGAGACGGGGTTTCACAGTGTTAGCCAGGATGGTCTCGATCTCCTGACCTTGTGATCCTCCCGTCTCGGCCTCCCACAGTGCTGGGATTACAGGCTTGAGCCACCGCGCCCGGCCTGAATAAGTTTTTTAACTCTCACAAAATAAAATACAAAACTAGGTACTTAGTGAAAACCCTACATGATACATTATGGTAAAAAGCATTAAAAACAGCTTGCTATCTACCTTCTTCCATCCCCCAGTGCTGACCATGCTGCCTTGAACAGGATTGTGTCGTTACAGGCTTCAGTGTCATTTGAGGATGTGACTGTGGACTTCAGCAGGGAGGAGTGGCAGCACTTGGATCCTGCCCAGAGACGCCTGTACTGGGATGTGACACTAGAGAACTACAGCCACCTGCTCTCAGTGGGTAAGCACAGCCGCCCTATGCATCTGCTAGTGAGGGTATTTCCATTCTCAGCTGCTGAGTGCTGCCCGACACCTAAACTATGTGATGGTGTCATCCTGGATGTGTCTGGGATTCAGTTCCTTTTCACCTCTGTGATTATTACTCTGTTCCCAGTGAAATGTGTTTATTTTTCTGAAAAGTGAAGGGAAACTGTCAGTGAAAGGCCCCTGAAATCCAGTCAGCTGGACCCAATCATTTTTCATGTCCTGTTAACAGGGTACCAAGTTCCCAAGTCAGAGGCCGCCTTCAAGTTGGAGCAAGGAGAGGGGCCATGGACGCTGGCGGGGGAAGCCCCACATCAGAGCTGTTCAGGTGAGTGGGTGTGACCCAGACAGACAGGGACATGGAAGTCAGTCTCACTTTCCCTAGGAAAACCTGATGCCTTTGAAACATTCTGAAGATAACCCATCTTGAAAGTTCTAAACTTTTGGAGTCAATTGGAGATAGTTGACAATAGCCCTCAAATACCTAAATGCCGTTTCCATGTATGATCCTTGCCACATTATTGTCTTCTTTGATTGGCCTTTTGGCAAGAGAACTATCTCTAGTCTCTGTACTCTGTACCACATACCACCCTGTCTTATCTAGTACCTTTTTGTTCTTCCTACTCTACCCCTGCCCCCCATCTTAGTCTTTTCTTGTACATCCAAGTGTTTTAAAATTTCTGTTGCCCAGGCTGGAGTGCAGTGACATGATCTCGGCTCAGTGCAACCTCCACCTCCCAGGTTCAAGTGATCCTCCCACCTCAGCCTCCCAAGTAGTGGGGACTACAGGCACACGCCACCATGGCCCAGCTAATTTTTGTATTTTTTGTAGAGACATGATTTCACCAAGTTGGCCAGGCTGGTCTCGAACTCCTGGGCTCAACTGATCTGCCTGACTCGGCCTCCCAGAGTGCTGGGATTATAGGTCTTTGCTGGGATTATAGGTCTTTTAATTTTAATTTTAATTTTTATTTATTTATTTATTTATTTATTTATTTATTTATTTTGAGACGGAGTTTTGCTCTTGTTGCTCAGGCTGGAGTGCAATGGCACAATCTCGTCTCACCGCAACCTCCACCTCCCAGGTTCAAGCGATTCTCCTGCCTCAGCCTCCCTAGTAGCTGCGATTACAGGCCTGTGCCACCACGCCCGGCTAATTTTGTATTTTTAGTAGAGATGGGATTTCTCCATGTTGGTCAGGCTGGTCTCGAACTCCCAACCTCAGGTGATCTGCCCGCCTCGGCCTCCCAAAGTGCTGGGATTACAGGCATGAACCACCACGCCCAGCCAGGTCTTTTCTTTTATTCCAATTCTCCATATCCGTTCTTTATGCCTCCTCCTATGAGCAGCTGGTCTAATGTGTTTGAACCTTGAAATTGTGTGATATTCTCTTAAAGCCTGAAGTATTGGTTTATGAGTATGTATTTTTAGTATATATAAAACACATTATACTATGTTTCTCAATTCTGTTCCTTTTTTTTCCCACTCATTCCTATGGTCTCTCCATATTTTAGTATGTTTGTCTGACTTTATTCTTTAAATTGCTACATAGTATTTCACAATGTCCCCAGCACCACATCATACTTAACCACTCACCTAGTCATGGATGCTGGGCGTTGTGTCCAAGTCCCATCTAATACAAACAATTCTGCAATCAACTTCTACATAAACATTTCCTTACAGGGTGTGAGAATTTCTCAGGGATGTGTAGAGAAGAGAGGATTTGCGCCTAATCATGGAGTATCTCATCCAGAATAGGACTGAGTACCACCATATTATTCTCAGATTAGCTGCACTGTACAAGGGTTCTGGCTTCCTCAGTGTTTCTGCCTGCCTTGGCCTCCCAAAGTGCTGGGATTATAGGTGTGACCCACTGCGCCCAGCCAGCTCCATATTTTCTGCTGCCTGAATTGCAATTATTCTATTCCTGATTTGATTTGCTGATTCCATTGTTTTTACTACTTCATATTAGATGCTAATGACAGATATCTTTACCTAAAACATTCTATTTCTCTTGTCATGAGCATTATGAAACAAACCTACAATTGTTCTCCATTACCTAGTATATAACAATTAAACTCTTCTTTCAAGGAGATAAAAAAACATGGCCACATATTTCCAATTCAACTCATATCTGTATATTTTCTGTAACCTCTGCTTAACTCCATTTTTAATATTTGTTAACGTTGACCATATCTGATAGTCCTCCCTGAATCTGACTGTTTATTCTGTGCTCTATTCAGATGAGACATTTTCCACCTTGTGATCAGTTCTCACCTGTCTCACAAAATGGCTCTTAATTATTCCAGCCTATATGGCTCTTTCCTTTTTCTCATCCTCCATCGCACAAGAATTCTGAGAAAATCACAGGATTTTAGCATATAGGGTAACTGAGGCTTTTACCTCTATGTTTTCAGAAGGTCTCTGGAATTAAGAGCCTATTTCAGGCTGAGTGTGGTAGCTCACGTCTGTAAACCCAGAACTTTGGGAGGCTGAGGCAGGAGGATCACTTGAGGCCAGGAGTTCAAGACTAGCCTGGGCAACACAACAAGGTTCCATTTCTATTTAAAAAAAAAATTTTAAGAAAAAAGAGCCTGTTTCTTTTTATAGAAAAATCTATTAATTTGACAAAAAAGAATTGTATGTATTTATATAGTGCAACATGATGTTTTGAAATATGCATACATGAAGAGCCTATTTCTTATAGTATAACTCAGGGTCTTACCAAGGGAGAAACCACAGACTAATGGGAACAGAGAGTGGTTAACATAAAGATTCTTTGCAGCCGGGCATGGTGGCTCACACCTATAATCCCAGCACTTTGGGAGGACAAGGCAGGTGGATCACCTGAGGTCAAGAGTTGAAGACCAGCCTGGCCAACATGGTGAAACCCCATCTCTACTAAAAATACAAAAATTAGCTGGGTATGGTGGCCCACGCCTGTAATCCCAGTTATCGGGTGGCTGAAGCAGGAGAATCACTTGAACCCAGGAGGTCGAGGTTGCAGTGAGCCGTGGGACTGGAATAATGAGGGATTTGCTAGCAAAAAAAGAAACTCTGAAGAATAAAGGAATAGCAGATAGAAAGCACAGCAGGTTCTTCTAGGGTTGTGAGCGAGTACCCAAGGAAGAGGCTCCCTACTTCCCAGGGATGAGATTCAGACCTTGTAGGGAGGGCACAACCATGGCTTGAGACAGGTAGAATACTTGCTATGGTGCTGTCCTGGTGGAACTTGTTGGAAACCTGCCCTCTAGGATTCCCGAGAAAACTGTTGATACAGAGGTGACTCACTGGAGCTATTCCACTACAGATCATCTGAGAGTAAACTAGGGGGTGTTGGGTGCTGCTGACTGTACAGTGCTGCGGGGGCCTGCAGGAACTAGGTGCTTGGGAATCCATATGAGCTGCAGGAGCTGGGTGCTGGAGAAGTCACCCACACTGCAGGAGCCGAGCTCTAGAGAAGACCATGAGCTCTGGGTACTGGGGACACTACATGTGCATCAGGAGCCAAGTGTTGGCAAAGATGCCCACACTACATGAGCCTGGTGCTGGACAGGCTGCCTCTGCTGGATGAGCCTGTTGAGTGAGCACCCTAGAACCAGGAAGCAAGCCTCCCTCCTCCTGCAGTGTCTCTCTAGCATCTTACACTGACAAAGTTTAATATCATGCCAGCTGGCAGAAGAAAAAAATATTTAAAGAGACTGAGATCCACTTTTTAAATTTTTAATTTTTATGGGTACATAGGTATATATATTTATGGGGTACATGGGATATTTGGGGGTTTTGGAGTTTTTTATTTTTGAGAAAGAGTCTCACTCTGTCACCCGGGCTGGAGTGCAGTGGTGCAATCTCAGCTCACTGCAACCTCCACCTCCCGGGTTCAAGCGATTCTCCTGCCTCAGCCTCCTGAGTAGCTGGGATTACAGGTGCATGCCACCATGCCTGGCTAATTTTTATATTTTCAGTAGAGACGGGGTTTTGCCATGTTGGCCAGGCTGGTCTCAAACTCCTGACCTCAGGTGATCCGCCCACCTCAGCCTCGCAAAGTGCTGGAATTACAGGCATATACCACCATGCCCAGCTAATTTTTGTATCTTTAGTAGAGATGGGGTTTTTCCATGTCTCAAACTCCTGGCCTCAAGTGATCCACCCACCTCGGCCTCCCGAAGTACTGAGGATTACAGACAAGAGCCACTGCACCCAGCCTGCATGGGATATTTTGATACAGGTATACAATGTGTAATAATCACATCAGGGTAAATGGGGCCAGATCCGTTTTTGTTGAGCAGGCAAGGAAGGGTGAATTTGGAACTGAGAGGCAAAACATTGATAACCAGCACACTTATTCTTCACTTTTCTGAAGTGGAGCATGTAGAAAATATTTAGTAAATGAATTTATTGAATTTGGGGATAGAGGCAGAGGAGGAGATTTTTTCTCTTTCAGATGAAATTTTCAAGTGTCTGCTCAGAGGAATTCAAAGGAACATACATTATATTTGGAAAGGGAAGATGACTGCATGAAATGTTAACACTCTCACCCTTTGTGTATTTGTCCTTTCTGTTATAAAACTGTGCCAAACTAAGTATCAATATGAATGGTACAGTGTCTGCTTTACAAATTCATAGCAAACATAAGCACCCTAGAAGTATACCAAAATTAGAACTAATATTTAGAAAGACAATACGTTTTGGATATGCATGGAGGAACAAAACAAGAGGCTAAATATAGATGTATATCTTCCCCTACATGAAAATTCTAAGGTGAATGGGTCCAGTTCAATAAGTTAACTCTAATCCTGACGGGTCATTCAGGGACCATGTTCTAAGTCACTCCTCTGGCATCTCCTGGGGCATCGTTGTCACCTACCTGGTTAATGATGGGTCACTGTGGAGTCCAGTGGGAAGAGGGAAGAGGAAATAGAGGAGATTTGCCCACTGTCTTAAGGCTGGCCTGCAAGTAGCATATATCACTTCTGCTCGTATTCTACTGGTGAGAACGCAGTGAGGCCAGTGGATGTTAAGTCCCAGCCACATTCTATTCCTGTGAAAGATGGGGAGAATAGATCTCAGGGGAGGGCCTGCAGATTCTGCCACAGATAGCTTTTCCTTTCCTCTTTTATACTTCTTGCTATAAGCATGTATTCCTGGAACCAATAGAAACTTGCACCTGGGGCCGGCGCAGTGACTCACGCCTGTAATCCCAGCACTTTGGGAGCCCGAGGTGGGCAGATCACTTGAGGTCAGGAGTTCAAGACCAGCCTGGCCAACATTGTGAAACCCCGTCTCTACTAAAACTACAAAAATTAGCTGGGTGTGGTGGCAGGCGCCTGTAATCCCAGCTACTCGGGAGGCTGAGGCAGGAGAACCGCTTGAACCCGGGAGGCGGAGGTTGCAGTAAGCCAAGATTGCACCACTGCACTCCAGCCTGGGCTGCAGAGCGAGACTCCAGTTCAAAAAACAAAAAAAGAAAAAAAGAAACTTGCAGCTGGTTATAGAGTTGGAGTGCAGATATCTATTTACTGTTTGTCTGTGTCAGGATGGCGTGTTGCAACTGGTTTTCCTATAGATATAAAGAAATTGGTGTTTGAGGCATATAGATTTAATGTTCAAATTCACATTAAATTTGAAGAGCTCCACTCATAATGGTATAGAGGGAAAAGGAAGAAGAAGCAGGGAGTTTAGTAAAGTGGTGAAGCTGATATGTATTAAGAACATACCTTCTGAAATATTTCTTCCATGCCAGGCTTCCCCTTCACAGGCTGCAGTTTCTTCTGGTTACTCTACTCACAATCTAGGCCTCTTACATAGTGGAGCTGGACTCCGAGGGTTCAAATCCCATCTCTCCCACTTATTTAGCTATTCGATATTCAGCAAGTTGCATGACTTCTCTGTGCCTGTTTTCTCAATTGTAAAACAATTGATAATCGTAGCTACCTCATAGGGTTTAGTGAGGATTAAATGAGCTGTTTCATGTAAAGCACTTGTAACGGTCCCTGTGCATCATAAATGGTATATAGTTGTTTTGCATTTATTAAGTGTTCTATAAAAATGTTGTGTTGCTACATGATTGCTACTATATTGTTCTGTGGGCTCTTCCATTTATCTGTGTTCATCTTGTCTGAACTACATGTCCCCTGTAGCCTCTGCTAATTGTTCTTTGTGTCATTTTCATTTCTTTTTCTTTTTAGGTGAGGCTATTGAGAAAATGCAGCAACAGGGAATTCCTGGAGAAATTTTCTTCCACTGTGAGAGATTTGATCAACCCATAGGAGAAGATTCATTGTGTTCTATTTTAGAAGCACTGTGGCAAGATAATGACCAGTTAGAGCGATGTCAGGAAAACCAGAATAACCTTTTAAGTCATGTGAAAGTATTGATTAAGGAGAGGGGCTATGAACGTAAAAACATTGAAAAAATAATTCATGTGACTACCAAGTTTGTTCCTTCAATTAAAAGACTCCGTAACTGTGACACAATTTTGAAGCATACTTTAAACTTACATAATCATAGTAGAAACAGTGCAACAAAGAACCTTGGCAAGATTTTTGGAAATGGTAACAATTTCCCCCATAGCCCTTCCTCTACTAAGAATGAGAATGCTAAGACAGGAGCAAATTCCTGTGAACATGATCACTATGAAAAACATCTCAGCCACAAACAAGCTCTCACCTACCATCAGAAAATTCATCCTGAGGAGAAGCTTTATGTGTGTACTGAATGTGTAACAGGCTTCACTCAGAAGTCACATCTGTTTGAGCATCAGAGAATTCATGCTGGAGAAAAGTCCCGTGAATGTGACAAGAGCAACAAAGTCTTCCCCCAGAAACCCCAGGTTGATGCACATCTGAGTGTTTATACAGCAGAAAAACCCTATCTGTGTACTCAATGTGGAAAAGTCTTTACCTTCAAATCAAGCCTCGTTACACATCAAAAAATTCATACCGGCCAGAAACCCTACAAATGCAGTGAATGTGGAAAAGCCTTTATCCAGAGATCAGACCTCTTTAGACATCTGAGAATTCATACAGGAGAAAAACCTTATGAATGCAGTGAATGTGGAAAAGGCTTCTCCCAGAACTCAGACCTCAGTATACATCAGAAAACTCATACCGGAGAGAAACACTATGAATGCAATGAATGTGGGAAGGCTTTCACAAGAAAATCAGCACTCAGGATGCATCAGAGAATCCACACAGGAGAGAAACCTTATGTATGCGCTGACTGCGGGAAGGCCTTCATCCAGAAATCACATTTCAACACACATCAGAGAATTCACACTGGAGAAAAGCCGTATGAATGCAGCGACTGCAGGAAATCCTTCACTAAGAAGTCACAACTCCATGTGCATCAAAGAATTCACACCGGAGAGAAACCCTATATATGTACAGAATGTGGAAAGGTCTTCACTCACAGGACAAACCTCACCACACATCAGAAAACTCATACTGGGGAGAAACCCTATATGTGTGCTGAATGTGGAAAGGCTTTTACTGACCAGTCAAATCTCATTAAACACCAGAAAACTCACACTGGAGAGAAACCCTATAAGTGCAATGGCTGTGGAAAAGCCTTCATATGGAAGTCACGCCTCAAAATACATCAGAAATCTCATATTGGAGAGAGACACTATGAATGCAAGGACTGCGGGAAAGCCTTTATCCAGAAATCAACACTAAGTGTGCATCAGAGAATCCATACAGGAGAGAAACCCTACGTTTGTCCTGAATGCGGGAAGGCCTTTATCCAGAAATCACACTTCATTGCGCATCATAGAATCCATACTGGAGAGAAGCCTTATGAATGCAGCGACTGTGGGAAATGCTTCACTAAGAAGTCACAACTCCGTGTGCATCAGAAAATCCACACAGGTGAGAAGCCCAATATATGTGCTGAATGTGGGAAGGCCTTCACTGACCGATCAAATCTCATAACGCATCAGAAAATCCACACTAGGGAGAAACCCTATAAATGTGGTGACTGCGGGAAAACCTTCACCTGGAAGTCACGCCTCAATATACATCAGAAGTCTCATACTGGAGAAAGACACTATGAATGTAGTAAATGTGGGAAAGCTTTCATCCAGAAAGCCACACTAAGTATGCATCAGATAATTCACACAGGAAAGAAACCTTATGCTTGTACAGAATGTCAGAAGGCCTTTACCGACAGATCGAATCTCATTAAACACCAGAAAACGCATAGTGGAGAAAAACGCTATAAAGCCAGTGACTGAGAAAATCTTCACCTGGAAATCACAACTGGGTATGCATCAGGTATCTAATAGTAGGGACGAGGAAGGCCTGATGCTGCAATTGTTGTGCAGGGGGAAATGGATATGAGACTGAGGCTTGAGTGAACTGAGGGCAAACAGAGCCAAGTATCCTTCAGTCCACTGGAAAGACAAGTTCCTGCATCACCACAGTGTATATGCAATTCAACGCATAGGAAGAGCCTTTAGAGAAAGCATTTGAGCGATAGTCATGTTTGGTGACATGATTCATACAGACCTCTTGAGCTTCTGGAAATAGTAGAATTAAGACCCGAGGAGATGACTTGTCATCTCCTATGCTTCACTTTTTGGATAAAGAACTTTTTAAATTCAGTACTGATTAGTTCAGCATATCCGGGGACATAAAAGTACTCACTACTGGGAAACACTTTTTCAAATTTCTAGGTTGGGGAGAAGAGTTTTCATTGTCCAAACACTGGCAGGGCACTGACATCAAGGCAGGAAATCTACTTGGGAATGCAGATATCTGTTTTTGTGATCATTGGCACTTCAGTCACAGAAAAGATTCCCATGAAAAACTTTTTTCCCTTCCCTTGGGAAGTCCTCATGGTATATGTATTTTAAGTGCAACAGAATTTTTAAATTTAAAGGTATAACTTTATGAATTGGGAAATTAGGCCTAGCTCTAGCCTGTGTTACAGAAACATAGTCATTGAATGATACAGACATATAAAGGTAGTAGTTGTCTCATTATTAATCCCCTGCTGGGAGAGCAGGTGAGTCATACCCTATAAGAGGTATGCATGCCTTCTAACCTGTTTCCCCAAAGCTGTCATTTGCATAAGCTGCAGGCCATAGATTCCTTATCCCCTCAGTAACTGACCCTACAACAATGGAACTGATCCACAGCGCTCTAGATTTTCAGGCTCACCCACCAACACCCCTGCTTTCCTTGGGATTCCTGTTTGAAAAAGAATGGTTGAAAAATTAGGTTTCACTTCCTAATATTTTGTTTTTCTTCCTATTTGGTTAAGGTATATTCATTTCATTTCCTACATGCACATTAAGGGTAGTTTTGTGTAGACTGCTATGGGATAAAGTCATGTTGCATTGCAATTAGTTATTCTAAAACATAATTACAGTTTATCATAGTTGAATAACTGGAAGACTTCTCAAGAAAGATCACTGCTCTTTTTTAACACTGATATATAGACACTTTCTCATTTTCCCTTAAACTTTTTTTTACAACACTCATAAAAAGGAACTTTCTTTCTAGCATGCAATTGTATTTTTATTTTATTTTAAAATATTTTTATTCAACTGTATATAGAAAATGCATATATCATAAACATACAGCTCAATGCATTCTCAAAAATGAACATACTCAGGTCAAGAAACAGAACATGACCACACCCCAGAAGCCTTCCCCACTTTCCCTTCCGGGCAAGCCCCCAAGGGTACACACTACCTTGGCTTCTCACAGCATAGATTCATTTTGCCTGTTTTGTATTTTATATAAATTGAGCCAAACAATTATATATCATATAATTGAGCAATATACTCTTTGGCATCTGTCTTCTGTCATTCACGTTATGTATGTGAGAGTCATCCATATGTTGCATATAGTTGTAGATAATTCATTCTCATTGTCATGTTGTATCCCATTCTGTGAATATGCTGCAATATAATTTATCCATTCTACTGTTTGTAGACATTTGGGTTGTTTGCAGCTTGGGCTATTAGGAATTGTGCTGCTGTGTATTGGTGAACATATGTGTGTATTCCTGTTAGGTATGTACCTAAGTGTATCCATATGTTCAGCTATATGTTATAAAACCAGTTTTCAAGTGGTTGTACCAATGTACACTCCCAGCAACACAGTATGTGAGTTCTAGTGCTCCACATACTTGCCAACATTTGGCATTTTCCATCTTTTTTACTATAGCTATTAGTGGTGGGCATATAGTGATATGTCAGTTTTCGTTTTTCGTTTTTTTTTTTCTTGTCCTCCAAACAGATTTTCGTTTTTATTTTCTTGTCCTCCAAACCATTGTAGTATCTCCCCAGGTTAGATGAGTGATGGCTGAGACCTGAGACCTAGGCCTGTTCCTCACATGACTGTACCATTTTACATTCTATCAATGTATGAGGGTTCCGGTTTCTTCACATCCTTACCAACTCTTATTATTATCAGTCTTTTTTATTATAGCTATCCTAGTACATGTGAAGTGATATTGTGATATTAATTTACATTGCCCTAATGATTAATAATATTGATCATGTTTTATTGAGAATCTTTGATGAAGTGTCTGTTCAAATCTTTTGCCCATTATCAACCGGGTTGTTTTTTTTACTGTTGAACACTGAGAGTTTTTAAAAATATATTCTGGGTATAACTTCATTATCAGTCCATTATCCTTGCAAAGGTTTTCTCCCGGTCTCTGGATTGTCTTTTCATTCTCTTAAGAGTGTCTTTTGAAGAACACAACTGCTCATTTTGAAGAAGTCCAGTCTTTCCATTTGTTCACTTCTGGGTTGTGCTTTGAGTGCTGTATCTAAGAAATCCTTGCCTAACCAAAGATTACAGTGATTTTTTTCCTGTGTTTTCTTCCAAAGGTTTTAAGTTTTACATCCAGGTCTGGCATCTATTTTGAGTTATATGGTGTGAAATATGGATCCAAGCTCTTTTTTGTTTTTGTTTTGTTTTTGCTTATGGATATTCAAATGTTTCCACACCATTTGTTTAAAAATACCCTTTCTCAATATTTTGACTTTTGTCAAAAGTCACCTGTCCAGGCCAGACATGGTGGCTTATGCCTGTAATCCCAGTGTTTTGCAGGGCTGATGAGGGGGGAATCACTTGAGGCCAGGAGTTCAAGACCAGCCTGGGCAACATGGCAAGATCCTGTCTCTAAAAAAAATTTTTTTACATTAGCCAGGTAGTGGTGCATGCCTATAGTCCCAGCTACTCAGAAGGCTAGGGTGGGAGGATCGCTTGAGCCCAGGAGCTAGAGGCTGCAGGGAGCTATGATCCACACCACTGCACTCCAGCCTGGGTGACAGAGTGAGACCCAGTCTCTTAAAAAAGAAAAAAACAATCACTTGTCCAGAGGTAGAGCTTCTGGAATGGTAGGGTGAAGAGCTCATCAAAACCCCTCCCCCAAAAGCAACTATAAAACATTTTTTAAATGGTCAAAAATGAGCATTTTAGAACGCTGGCAATTCACCAAAAGCATGTGTCAAATTGAAAAGTGTTTATTGATGGAAAAACTACCAAACCTTGATAAGAATAGTGGGGTCTGTGGCATTTACTTGGAGCTGCTCCCGTCCTTAGCTCTGTGGGCATGGTAGCCATGAGGAATGGAAGCCTCACTGTAAATGGAGGGAGCTGACCTGACTCTGAGCTCCAGAGAAAAGCTCCATGCTTAGGGGTATTGTCAAAAACAACAACAATGTTGGTAGCAAGTAACTGGGGAAGGCCAACCTCACAACTGCCTGAGGCTGCAGCATTGTTTGGGTGAGCAGCAGACCAGACAACAAATTAAGGGGATATGGAAAATAAGACAGCAATAGTGGGAATTGATAAGCCCACGCATATGCATGAGGATGTGGAAGGCTGTGTACATGACCACAAAATATCAGGTCCCTGGATGAATGTGAGACCCTATGCAAGCTGAAATGAATGCCAGCACAGGCTTACAAGCAGCCTGAACTTAATATGTGTACTCAAACTCACACATTTACCCCCTTAGTGGAAGCCATACTGGTTTGAGGTGTATAACCACAACTTTTAAGCAATCATTGGATAAAAATAAGCTATGCAGACCCACAGGTGACCCCAAGGAAGCCAGGTATAAAAACAGAAAGAATTATTTAAAAACCAGCCAGGTGTGGCAGCTCACACCTGTAATCCCAGCACTTTGGGAGGCTGAGGCAGGCAGATCACCTGAGATCAGGAGTTCGAGACCAGCCTGGCCAACATGGTAAAACCCCATCTCTACTAAAAATACAAAATTAGCCAGGTGTGGTGGCACATGCCTGTAATTCTAGCTACATGGGTGGCTGAGGCAGGAGAATCTCTTGAACCTGGGAAGTGGAGGTTGCAGTGAGCGGAGATCATACAACTGCACTCCAGCCTGGGCAACAAGAGTGAAACTCCGTCTAAAAAAAAAAAAAAAACTAAGAGACATCAGTAGCTGCACACTGAGGGAAGAAAAAAACTACAGAATTAGTCCCCACAAGTCCCTAAACAAAAAACAACAGCAAAAATAATAACTGTGGAGGGTGGGATCATAATCCAGTATTACTAAAATATATTATCTATAGTGTCAACTTTTTAACAATTATGAGACATGCAAAACAAACTGCACACACAGAGAATTCTGGTCCATACACAGGAAAAAAAAAGTACCAGTCCACTAGAAACTGTCTCTGAGGATGTCCACATGTTGCATTTAATAGATAAAGACTTGGTGTCTTTATGTATTCAATAGCCAGGTGTGGTGGTACATGCCTGCAGTCCCAGCTAATCAGGAGGCTGAAGCAAAAAGATCGCCTGAGCCCAGGAATTAGAAACTGCAGTAAGCCATGATAGTGCCGCTGAACTCTAGCCTGGGCTACAGAGCAAGACACTGTCTCAAAAATAAAAAATAAAATAAAATATCTAACAAAAAAAAAAAAAAGAGAACAAAAAAGATATAAGAACTAAGGAAAACATCTCAAAATGGCAGATGTAAATCTAACCATATCAATAATTATACCAGAAATAAATTGACTAAATTCTCCAATCAAAAGGCAGAGGCTCTCAAATTAGGATAAAGAGAGGATCCAACCGTATGCTACCTATAAAAGCCACACTTTAGATTCAAAGTTACGAATACATTGAAAGTAAAATGATAGAAAAATATCTAACATGCAAAGAGTAACATAAATGAGCTGGAGTGGCTATACTGATTTCTGGCAAAATAGAAATTTAGTTGGAAAATGTTACTAAACACAAAAGGGTCATTTTATAATGATACAATGGTCAATTCATCAGAAAAATATATTTTTAAATTTTATATAAATGTATAAAATTTTATATAAATGTTTATTTTATTTAAAAATATATTTAATATATATTTATAAAACTGTGTGTGTGTGTGTGTGTATATATATATATATATATATATATATATATATATATATACTAGACTGATGTCCAGTCTAGTGTCCACCTTGGGCCTGTTTTCTATCTGGGACCTGAGTGTCCACATAGACCCTGGTGTCAATTTGGGACCTGGTGTGTATATATATATACACACACACCTCTAACAAAGGAGCCTCGAAACACACAGAGCAAAAATCTGACAGAAACAAAGGGAAAAATAGACAATTCAGAAATAGCAGTTGGAGAATTCAATAACCATTCTCAGGAATTAGTAGAACAACTGGAAATGAAATCATCAAGGATATAGAAGACTTGGACACCATAAACCTGATGTGACCTAGCTGACATCAATAGAACACTGCAGTCAACAACAGCAGAATACACATTATTTTCAAACACATATGGAACACACTCCAGGCATAGATCTATGCTAGACCATAAAACATGTTTCAAAAAATTTTAAAGGGCTTAAATTCTACAAAATATATTTTCTTACTATAACAACTAGAAATCGACAAGAGAATGAAATTGGGGAAACCCACAAATATTTAGAAATTAACACATTTTTGTTTTGTTTCGTTTGGTTTTTGTTTTTGTTTTTGTTTTTTGTTTTTTGTTTTTGAGACAGAGTCTCGCTCTGTCGGCCAGGCTGGAGTGCAATGGCCTGATCTCGGCTCACTGCAACCTCCGCCTCCTGGGCTCAAGCAATTCTCCTGCCTCAGCCTCCTGAGTAACTGGGATTACAGGCGCTTGCCAACACACCCGGCTTATTTTTGTAGTTTTAGTAGAGACAGGGTTTCACCATGTTGGTCAGGCTGGTCTTGAACTCCTGACCTCAGGTGATCCACCCGCCTCGGCCTCCCAAAGTGCTCGGATTACAGGCGTGAGCCAGCGGGCTCGGCCAGAATTTAACACATTTCTAAATAAGCCATGAATCAAGAATAAATCACAAAGGAAATTAGAAAGTACTGCACGAAAATGAAAACAACATACAGGAATTTATGGAATACGACTAAAGCAGTGCTTAAAGGGAAATGTATAGCTTTAAATGCCTATATTAGAAAAGGAGAGGGTGGCACGGTAGCTCCTGCCTGTAATCCCAGCCCTTTAGGAGGTCAAGGCGGGCAGATTGCTTGAGCTCAGGAGCCGGAGATGAGCCTGGGCAACAATGGCAAAACCCGTCTCTACAAAAATTAGCCAGGCGTGGTGGCACGTGCCTGTAGTCCCAGCTACTTGGGATGCTGAAGCGGAAGGATCACTAGAGTCCAGGAGGCAGAGGTTGTGCCACTGCACTCCAGCCTGGGTGACAGAGCGAGACTCTGTCTCAAAAAGAAAGAAAAGAAAAACGGAGAAAGATTTGAAACCAATAATCTAAGCTCCCACCTTAAAAATGTAGAAATGGGCCGCGCGCGGTGGCTCAAGCCTGTAATCCCAGCACTTTGGGAGGCCGAGACGGGCGGATCACGAGGTCAGGAGATCGAGACCATCCTGGCTTATACGGTGAAACCCCGTCTCTACTAAAAAATACAAAAAACTAGCCGGGCGAGGTGACGGGCGCCTGTAGTCCCAGCTACACGGGAGGCTGAGGCAGGAGAATGGCGTAAACCTGGGAGGCGGAGCTTGCAGTGAGCTGAGATCCGGCCACTGCACTCCAGCCCGGGCGACAGAGCAAGACTCCGTCTCAAAAAAAAAAAAAGAATGTAGAAATGTAGCAATCTACACTTAAAGCAAGCAGAGGTAAGGAAATGATAAAGATTTGAATGGAAATCATTGCAATGGAAAAATTTAAAAAACAATAAAGAAAATTCGTGAAACCAAAGTTGATTCTTTGAAAAGATCAAACAATTGACAAATATTTAGATGGACCAAGAAGAGAGAAGACACATCACCAAAATTAGGAGGCAAGACCACTGACCCTATGGAAAGGAAAAGGATGACAAGATAATTCTATAAAAACTTTATGCTAATGAATTAGACAACTTGGACAAAATGGACAAATTTGTAAATGTACACCAATTATCAAAACTGACTCAAGAAGTCATAGAAAATGTGGACAGATCCAGGCGTGGTGGCTCATGCCTGTAATCCCAGCACTTTGGGAGGCCGAGGTGGGCAGATCATGAGGTCAGGAAATTGAGACCATCCTGGCCAACATGGTGAAACCCCGTCTCTACTAAAAACACAAAAATTAGCCGGGCGTGGTGGCAGGCGCCTGTAATCCCCGCTACTCGGGAGGCTGAGGCAGGAGAATCGCTTAAATCCAGGAGGCAGAGGTTGCAGTGAGCCGAGATCTCGCCACTGCACACCAGCCTAGCAACAGAGGGAGACTCCGTCTCAGGAAAAAAAAGAAAAGGAAAAAGAAATAGAAAAGAAAGAAAGAAAATATGAAAAGAGTTGTAATAAGTAAGTTAAAATCTGTTCACACAAGAAAAACCCAAAGCCAGATAGTTTAACTGATTAATTTTATTAAACATTTACAGGAGAAATAATACCAACACTACAAAATCTTTCAGAAGAGAGAGGAGGAATGAACACTCTACAACCCTATGAAGCCAGTATTGAGACCTAAGAGACCTCTGAGATGTAAGCCAAACAAACACATCACGAGAAAACTAGCAAATTAAATTTAGCAACCTATCAAGAATTATACATAATGACTAAGTGAGGTTTAATCCAGTGATTCAAGGCTGTTTGAACTTTTTTTTTTTTTTTGAGACAGTATCTCATTCTGTCGCTCAGGCTGGAGTGCAGTGGGGTGATCACCAGGCTTACTGCAGCCTCAACCTCCTGGGTTCAAGTAATCCACCTCAGCCTCCCAAGTAGACGGGAACACAGGCACACGCCACCACGCCCAGCTGATTTTTGTATTTTTTGTAGAGACAGGATTTCATCATGTTATCCAGGCTGGTCTGAATTCCTGAGTTCAAGCAATTCACCTGCCTCAGCCTCCCAAAGTGCTGGAATTACAGGTGTGTGCACCCAGCCAACATTCAAAATTGAATCAAAGTAGCTTGCACCGACGTAATTCTGTGTGGCCGTTCTCTGGAACAGTAGCCATTTAGCTCCATCCACCTTCCCTCCCATCTAAGTGCATGCCACCACCCCATGGAAGATTCAGTGGACATGGATATGAGCCCCCTGAGCTCCCAGAAGTATCTTTTTGGTTGCAAACTAAAGGCAGACAAAGATTGATCACTTTAAAGTGGATAATGATGAAAATGAGCACCAGTTATCTTTCAGAAAGGACAGTTTAGAGGCTGGTGCAAAGGGTGAATTGCACATTGCTGAAGCAGAGGCAATGGATATGAAAGCAGTCCAATTAAAAGTAACACTGGTTGGCCAGGCACAATGGCTCATGCCTGTAATCTCAGCACTTTGGAAGGCCGAGGGCAGATGGATCACCTGAGGCGAGGAGTTCGAGACCAGCCTGGCCAACATGGTGAAACCCATCTCTACTAATAATACAAAAATTAACCAGGCGCGGTAGCGGGTGACTGTAATCTCAGTTACTCAGGAGGCTGAGGCGGGAGAATTGCTTGAACCTGGGAGTCAGAGGTTTTAGTAAGCCAAGGTAATGCCACTCACTGCAGTGAGCCACAGTCGCGCCACTGCACTCCAACCTGGCGGCAGAGCAAGACTGTCTCTGAAAAAAAAAGTAACACTGGCAACTTTGCAAATGTTTGTACAGCCAACAGCTTCTCTTGGGGGCTTGGAAATAACACTGGCTGTTGTCTTACAATTGAAGTGTGGTCTAGGGCCTATGCATATTAGTACCACTTAGCAGCTGTGGAGGAGTCAGATGAAGAGGAGGATGTCAAATCCCTAAGTCTGTCTGGAAAGGAATCTGCCCCGGGAGCCGTAGCAAGTTTCCACATTAAAAAACTGAAACTTGCTACTGATGAATATGATGAGGAAGATGATGAAGATGATGAACATAATGAGGAAACTGAAGAAAAAGCCCCAGTGGAGAAATCTATCCGAGGTACTCCAGCCAAAAATGCACAAAAATCAAACGAGATGAAAATGACTCACTACCATCAACACCAAGATCAGAAGTCAAGAATCCTTCCAAAAACAGGAAAAAACCTCCTAAAACATTGACAGGACCCAGTACTATAGAAGACATTAAAGCAAAAATTTGACCGGGTGCGGTGGCTCACACATGTAATCCCAGCACTCTGGGAAGCCAAGACGGGAGGATCGCTTGAGCCCAGGAGTTCAAGGCTGCATTGAGCTATGATCACACCAATGCACTCCAGCCTGGGTGACAGAGCGAGACTCTGTCTCAAAAAAAAAAAAAAAGATTAAACAAAACGCAGACGGGGAGAAAACACTGGCAAATCATGTATCTGATAAAGGACTTGTATCCAGAATCTATAAAGAACACAACTCAGGCTGGGCGCAGTAGCTCACGCTGTAATCCCAGCAATTTGGGAGGTGAAGGCAGGAGAATCACTTGAGCCCAGGAGATGGAGACCAGCCTGGGCAACATTAGGGAGACCTGGTCTCTAATTAAAAGAATTTAAAAAGAAGACAACCCAGTTAAAAAATGGGCAACAGAGGATGGGTGTAGGTGTCAGTGTCCCCATGCTGAGGCTAAAGGGAGTGCATAGGGCAGGGAAATGCCAGGTTGCCCCTGCGCCCCTCACGCCCACTCTGTCCCAGGCAGATATTCCTGCAGGCCCCTGCCTGCCTTGCCACCCGCTCAGCTCCAAGCAGGCATGTCTCTGGCCAGGTCAGGTTCCTGCCTGCTAGGGTCCTGCTGAGCGATCCTGGTCTGTCCTAGTCCTCTCTGAGCTGAGACTCCTCCTCAGTCACTAGAGGATGAGAATAGTGTGGCATACCTTATACCAGAAGAATAAGAAAACAAAGTGTTTAGCGTGTAGTAGAGAAGAACTGGAAACATCCTGAATGCATAACTTGGGTATTGGTTGAGAAACTGGGGCACATCCATATGGCAGGGGTGCACAGTGACGCTAACGAAGAAACATTGCCAGGAGGAAAAACCAAATTACAAGATAGTATGCGCAGCAAGACCTCATTTATGTAAAAACACACAACAAACACAGTTTTTGATGTTTGTTTCTATAAATGCACAGTGAAAAGTTTGGAAAGTCATATCAGACTGTTAATGGGAAGAGTATGCAAATGCGCTGAGGAAGGAAGTGCTTCTCTTTATATATTTCTATACTGTCTTATTTTTTTTATTTATTTATTTTAGACGGAGTCTTGCTCTGTCACCCAGGTTGGAGTGCAGTGGTGTGATCTCGGCTTACTGCAGCCTTCGCCTCCTGGGTTCAAGCGATTCTCCTGCCTCAGCCTCCCGAGTAGCTGGGATTATAGGCACGCGCGACAAGGCCCAGCTAATTTTGGTATTTTTAGTAGAGACGGGGTTTCACCATGTTGGCCAGGCTGGTCTCAAGCTCCTGACCTCAGGTGATCCATCTGCCTCAGCTTCCCAAAGTGCCGCAATTACAGATGTGAGCCACCATGCTTGGCCAATTTCTATACTGTTTAAATCCCCCCTTTTATTAAAATGGTTCATATTACTTTCATTGTTGAAACAAAAAAAAAATTAAGAAAATTCCAAAATGTTTTTAAATGGGCAAAAATATTGCAAAAACATTTCACCAAAGAAAATATACAAATAAACACATGATACTTTGAGAGGCTGACGCAGGAAGATTGCTCAAGCCCAGGAGTTCGAGACCAGCCTGGGCAACAAAGCGAGACCCTGGCTCTACACAAACTAATTTAAAAATTAGCTGGGGCCGGGCGCGGTGGCTCAAGCCTGTAATCCCAGCACTTTGGGAGGCCGAGACGGGCGGATCACGAGGTCAGGAGATCGAGACCATCCTGGTTAACATGGTGAAACCCCGTCTCTACTAAAAAATACAAAAAACTAGCCGGGCGTGGTGGTGGGCGCCTGTAGTCTCAGCTACTCGGGAGGCTGAGGCAGGAGAATGGCTTGAGCCCGGGAGGCGGAGCTTGCAGTGAGCTGAGATCCGGGCACTGCACTCCAGCCTGGGTGACAGAGCGAGACTCCGTCTCAAAAAAAAAAAAAAAAAAACAAAATTAGCTGGGCTCAATGGCACAAGCCTGTAGTCCCAGCTACTTGGGAGGCTGAGGCGAAAGGATCCCTTGAGCCCAGGAGATCGAGGCTGCAGTGAGCTGTGATGGAGCCACTGCACTCCAGCCTGGGTGACAAAGAGAGACCTCATTTCAAAACAACAACAACCTATAACACATGAAAAGATGCATAGCATCATAAGTCATTAGGGAAATTCTAATTAAAACCACAATGAAATACAATGAAATACTTGATATTCACTAAAGTAGCTGTAATTAAAAAGTCAATTATAAGAAATGTTGGCAAGGATGTGGAGAATAAGAAACCTTCATACATTTCTGCTGTGAATGTAAAATGTAATAGCCACTTTGGAAAAGTTTAGCAGCTTCTTAGAAAATTGATCAAAAATTTAACCGAGCCCAGTGGCTCACACTTGTAATCCCAGCACTTTGGGAGGCCAAGGTGGGTGGATCACCTGAGGTTGGGAGTTCAAGACCAGCCTGACCAACATGGCGAAACCCCGTCTCTACTAAAAAATACAAAAATTAGCTGGGCATGGGGCAGGTGCCTGTAGTCCCAGCTACTTGGGAGGCTGAGGCATGAGAATCGCTTGAGCCCAGGAGGCAGAGGTTGTAGTGAGCTGAGATCACGCCACTGCACTCCAACCTGGGTGACAGAGCGAGACTGTCTCAAAAAACAAAGAAAGTTGATCATATATACAACCCAGCAGTGCTACTCCGAGATATCTATCCAAAAGAAATGTGACAAATGTTCACACAAACACTTGCACTTGAATCTTTGGAACAGCATTATTCAAACTAGCTAAAAGGAGAGAACCCAAAAGCCTGTCAATTGGCAAATGAATAAACAAAATGTGGTACAATCACCAAGAAAAAGGAATAAAATGTTGGGAAATACAACAGAGATGAACCTCAAAAACATACTAAGTGACTAAAAATACAAAAATTAGCCAGGCATGGTGGCGTGTGCCTGTAATCCCAGATACACAGGAGGCTGAGGCAGGAGAATTGCTTCAACCCGAGAGGTGAAGGTTGTGGTGAGCCGAGATCGTGCCACTGCACTCCAGCCTGGGCGACAGAGCAAGACCTTCTAAGAAAAAAAAAAAAAAAAAACCTATAGTGATATGTAGATTAGTGGTTGTCTGAAGGTGGGAATTGCAATTAATGGATATTAACTAAATTAACACCAGGTGCCAGGCACAGTAGTTCACGCCTAAAATCTCAGTGTTTTGGGAGGCTGAGGTGAGAGGATTATTGGAACCCAGGTCTTCAAGACCAGCTTGGGCAACAAAGCAAGACCCCGTCTCTATTAAAAAAAAAATTTAAATTAGCTGAGCATGGTGATACATAATGGCTGCTGTCCCAGCTACTCGGGAGGCTGAGGTGGGAGGATCGCTAGAGCCCAGGAGGTGGAGGCTGTGGTGAATCGTGATCGTTCCACTGCACTCCAGCCTGGGTGAGAGACCAAGACCCTGTCTCAAAAAAAAAAAAAAAAATAGCAAAAGAGATCTTATTGGGACTACATAAATGTTTTAGAACTTGAATGTAGTGACGGTTGCACAAGTAGGTAAATTTAATAAAGTCAGAGCTGTGTTGGCTATTGTAGATCCTTTACATTTCCATATGAATTGTAAGATAAGTTTATCCAATTCTGCCAAAAAAAAAAAGGCTGCTGTGATTTTTTTGGGGATTGGTTTGAATCCATAGATCAATTGGAGAGATTTATTTGAAATCTTTTTTTGTTTTTGAGACAGGG
Source organism: Macaca fascicularis (assembly GCF_037993035.2). NCBI lineage: Eukaryota > Metazoa > Chordata > Mammalia > Primates > Cercopithecidae > Macaca > Macaca fascicularis. The sequence continues at coordinate 47,526,747 of NC_088395.1, read as the reverse complement.
TCTCGCTGTCGCCCAGGCTGGAGTGCAGTGACTTGATCTCAGCTCACTGCAGCCTCAACCTTTCCAGGCTCAGATGATCCTCCCACCGCAGCCTCCTGAGTAACTGGGATTACAGGAGTGAACCACCATGCCCAGCTAACTTTTGTATTTATTGTAGAGATGGGGTTTTGCCATGTTGCCCAGGTTGGTCTCAAACTCTTGGGTTCAAGTGATTCACCCACCTCAGCCTCCCAAAGGGCTAGGATTACAGGTGTGAGCCACTGCACCTGACCAGAATTGAAATCTTAACAATATTGAGTTTTCTTTTTTTTGGATTTCTTTTTTTTTTTGAAATGGAGTTTCACTCTTGTTGCCCAGCCTGGAGTGCAATGGCGTGATCTCAGTTCACTGTAACCTCCACCTCCCTGGTTCAAGCGATTCTCCTACCTCCCAAGTAGCTAGGATTACAGATGCCCATGACCATGCCCAGCTAATTTTTTGTATTTTTAATAGAGATGGGGTTTCACTATGTTGGCCAGGCTGGTCTCGAACTCCTGACCTCAGGTGATTCACCCACCTCGACCTCCCAAAGTGCTGGGATTACAGGCGTGAGCCACTGCACCTGGCCAATATTGAATTTTCTGACTCATAAATCAGGATGCCTCTCCATTTCTTTCTTTCTTTCTTTTCTGTTTTTGGTTTTTTTTGGTTTTTTTTTTTTTTTTTTTTTTTTTTTGAGACAGAGTTTCACTGTCATTCAGGCTGGAGTACAGTGGCATGATCATAGCCCACTGCAGCGTCCAACTCCTGGGCTCAAGCAATTCTCCTGCCTCAGCCTTGAGAGTAGCTGGGACTACAGGCATGTGCCACTATACCTGGCTAATTTTTTAAAAATTATTTTTTGTGGAGATGGGCATCTTGCTATATTGCCCAGGCTGGTCTCAAAATCCTGGCCTCAAGCAATCCTCCCACCTCAGCCTCCCAAAGCACTGGGCTTACAGGTAAGAGCCACCATGCCCAGCCCCCTCTCCATTTCTGTAATTTATCTCAGTAATATTTTGTATTTTTCAGTGTACAGATCTTTCACATATTTTGACAAATTATTCCCTACATATTTCATATTTTTATGCTGTTTTACTTGGTATTGTTCTATTTCCACTTTATTGTGTGGTATTCATTTTTAAGTTCAATTTCTTATTGTTAATTGCTAGTCTATGGACAATAAATGGATGTTTGTATGTTTACCTTGTGCAAAAGTTAGAGGGAATAATCACCATACAAGACTGTATCCACTTCTGACACCAACTCAAAGGTCTCCAAGACCCTCAAGTTCAACAATTCACTAGAGGCTAGGCCGGTGGCTAATTTGATTATTCTTCCTCTTTGATCTCCTTCTATTTGTATCTTATATAAACTTGTATAAAACTGTTTAGCAGGCTGGGCGTGGGGGCTCACGCCTGTAATCCCAGCACTTTGGGAGGCCAAGGCGGGCAGATTATCCAAGATCAGGAGTTTGAGACCAGCCTGGCCAACATGGTGAAATTCTACTAAAACACAAAATTAGCCCGACATGGTGGCGTGTGCCTGTAATCCCAGCTACTTGGGAGCCTGAGGTTTGAGAATCGCTTGAACCCAGGAGGTGGAGGGTGCAGTGAGCCGAGATCATGCCATTGCACTCCAGAGTTCCAGGGTGAGACTCCGTCTTTAAAATAAATAAATAAATAAATAAATAAATAAATAAAATTAAAAAAAAAAACTATTTAGCATA